>NC_136263.1:15602637-15806775 GCF_964187855.1 Myxine glutinosa
TTACATAAAATGAGCATTCAGGGTGTAAAAATTAACAAACATTTGGAATGCGCATGCTATGAGTGTAAAAAGTAAAACGTTGGGAAATTGCATCTTTTTTACTGGTGTGGTAAGCCTGTTGGTGAACTTCGCTTTTAAAAATGCAAAACAACTTTTTTCCTCCGAACATTAAAGACTGTGGCACTTGTGTAAAGCACTGAATGCTGTTTGGTTCAAACACGTTAGGTCGAACCCTTTCAGGAATCCTCTGATTCTCCAGTACATGATGTGATTGTGCCTTTTAACGCGACAATTTTAACTTGACTTGTCATTTAGAACAACAGATGTTATTTTACATTTGCAAACAAATTATTTCAAGTATGCACCCCATTATGGGATATCCTAACGAATTGTTGTGTACTTTATCAGAATGTGTCTGACCATTACATCGGCCTTTTCACTGGTGAGGTTTATTAAGGGTTCTCTTCTCAAAATGGTCTCTACTCGGACTCAACTCAAAGACCATATTTTATGTGAGAACATCTCGGATAAGCTTTCCGAGTAAATTATCTCTGTTAAATGTAACTAGTTTACATTAGTAGATGGCATGACTGTGTACGCAGCAAGACAAGAGCTTTATTTGGTGATTTCACTTAATTTGCATTTGCATTAGCAGCTACAAATGGGCTAACAGCAATATGATAGGTGAGAGGAGGATTATAACTAAATTCAAAGTCCTCATTACTGTTAATCACACGCGATTTTTAAACATCTTTGGAATTAACAGCCTTCTCAAATAACACCAAAAATTACATTTTTCTGAAGATTACCAAACTTTGGTAAAAGCTCAAACAAAGCAATTAAATGCTGATTGTCCGACGAATATTATCCGCATACGATGATTTTGTATCTCGGAATTATGATACTCGCTATGTATCTCGGAATTTTTGTAAATACGTCACAAACAGTCACAATGCTAATTCTGATCTTTGGACTGTATGTGTCAAGAATGTTCATGCTGATTCACTAACTTTAGCTTCAAGATGGCATCTTGTAAAAGTTTGTCCTGGCATGTTCTGTCCCATCAAGCATTGGGGGTCCAACTTTGCTATTCATTCAATTTTCTGGGCTTATGGACATCATTTCTCACAATTCAATGCTCGGTTCATACTCAGGCTAAATATTACTGCCGAGTTCAAAGGATAACTAGATATTACATAAGCCCGTGATCCGATGATGGACTTTTTTTTTCCGCACAACCCTATTATCTTGACTTTCATCATTTTGGGAAAGAGTGGAAATAAAGAAAATGTGTCCCCATCTACAATCTATCCATAAAACTCAACATCATGTAAATCGGAAGAAAATCATGCAAGTTTTGATCAAAATTATGTTTTTTGTTAATTAGGTCAATGTTGGTCAAGCACACAGATCAAATAACAGGGGCACAACTTCAATGCAGGTACACTATTGTGATGCAGGAACATCTTAGAAGCCCAAGTGTTCTTAGAGATTCCATATTGCCAAAATTGAGCAATGATAAAAAAAACTGCGTTTTTTTTTTCAGACCACAATTTGACCTTGACCTTTAACTCTTAGTTGCAGGCATCAAAAATCCTAGATAAACGCAGCCATTGGGCCTCGGAGGCCCAACGGATGTATTCGTGTAATGTTTTTTTGTTTGTTTTTTTTTATACTTTTTTTTTCTTTCATATCCTTTTTCAATCCAAGTCGAGGCTCATTGATGCGTATTTGCTCAGAAAATGTGAATCGTTGATCCTATTAGTTGGAAGAATCCCATACAAGTAATGAATCTTCTTCTTTTTTTGCAAAAAAAAATTTGGGTTCTTGGTTTTACGAACTTGTTTTTCTCTAAAAAGTTGAGGCTCATGGAGGAGTATTTTCTCAAAAAATATGAATCACTAATCCTTTTATTTAGAATGTATATGTCCACAACTGTCAAAAATCCTACACCTATGCAGCGATTGGGCCTCGGAGGCCCATGAATGTATTCGTGTAAAGTTTTTTAATTTTCATATTTTTGTCACTGAATTATTTGTAACCAAGTTATAGGAGCATATAATGAGGCTCATATCAAGAAAATAATGATATAACATAGTAGTACAACAACATTTATGCGGGGCCTCGAAGGCCCCAGGCCTGCATTTGTGTTGGATTTTCGGGTTATATGTGAAGAATGAAGATTTTTCCCACGAATCTGAATGAATTTTTTATTCATTTATGTCACTGAATTTTGTGTAATAACATGAAAGTCGGTGAAAATGAGGCTCATTCCAAAAAAATATTGTACAGCATAGTTTTTGCAACAAAAAAAAACCTTGTGGGCCTCCGAGGGCCAATTCCTGCATCCAAGGGTTAACACCAAGGGGTATGATGTAAATGAAGCATAAATGTGTCTTGCTCTAGGCCAATGGTTTTTAACGTTTTTCTCAACAGGGAACGGCAAGGGTCAGCGATAAATGACCACCAACCGCCAATTGGGAACCACGTAATTAATGGGCTTTATTGTCTGTACTTTAGCACGTCATACATCTATGCAATAAAGTAGAAGTGTTTGTCTGTCTGTCCGTCCCAGAACTACTTCCTCAGATTTTAAAAGTAGCCCACCAAATTTTCTGTGGAACCCTTTGTGGTCCCAGCGTGTGTCCTACAATGGGAGGGAGGTTTCATAAATTTCTCAATACAATTATGATTTTGAGTTTGCACCCATACGAAGCTGCTCTCTCTCTGCATGTAAACTCATTCACAGGTGTGCAGCTTTTGGGGTCCCTGCATGTGTCCTAAAGTGGATAGGACTTTTCCTAAAATGTTTTTGAGACTCCGAGCTCACACCCGTGCATAGAACAGGTACCTCGCTAGTCTCTAATAACTTTTGTAGCAATATTTTGTTTTTTCATAATTGCCTACAGGGTGAGAAAAAGTTTGTGAACCCTTTTTGAATTTTCTGTATTTCTGCATAAAATTTACCAAAAATACACAACAATAGGCATTTTAAGGCCATTTTCCCTGATAGAGCGGGGGTTAGCCAAAAAAAATTGAATTTTTTTGAAATTTGAATTTGAAAACAAATTTTACCAAAGATGTGATCAGCTATTCATCCAAGTCCTAATAATAGGGTCAATAACCCACCCTTGGTGCTCATCTGGTAGAATAAACAGTATACTACACTGACTAAAGGTATTATAAACAGTATCACGGTATTTTAAACCTATTTCAATGGTTGCTAGAAGACAGGGCAGCATGTGGAATCATACTAACGTAATCATAAGACTTTAAACAAACAAATAAGGAAATACCTATTTTGGGGGGCAACCCTGCCCTCTCACCACTCCTTCCACTCCTGCCCCCCTCCCCCCCCCCCCACACCTCCGTAGAGCCCTTAGATCTTGATTTTTTTTTCTAATGCTGTGAACAAACATTGGTACATCACGGGTGATCATGGAACGTTTTGGTCAAGTTTCATCGAAATTGTATATGTAGTTTCTGAGAAGAAAGCAAATACCTATTTTTGAGGGCAACCCCCCGTAGACCGCCCTTGATCCCAATTTTTTGTAATGCCTTGAACAAACTTTGGTGCATCACGGGTGTTGAAGGTTGTGGTCAAGTTTAACCAAAATTGTGTGTATAGTTTCAGAGAAGAAAGCAAATACCTATTTTGTGCAGTAAAACCTGGATCCACGTTGCCCCCCACCTCCCCACCCCTTAGCCTCATGTAGACCTCGATTTTCTTAGTGCAGTGAACAAACTTTTGTACATCACAGATGATGAAGGTTGTGGCCAAGTTTCATCGACATAATGTATTGTTTCAGAGTAAAAAAAATCAAATTCCTATTTTAGGAGAAGGGGGGGGGGGGTTGTGGTCAAACATGGATCCACTTTGACCCCCGGTAGACCCCTTAGACCCCGAATTTTTCAGGCCGTGAACAAACTTGAGTTGCAACGTACCAAATATCATTTGTGCTAAGTTTGGTCACAATCACATCAGCAGTTTTGGAGAAGAAGTTGTAAGTGTGTATGGGCGGACGGACTGACGGACTGATGGACTGGTGGACGGACCACGCACCATAACATAAGAGGACCTCAGAAAAAAAAATTTTTGTTTTTTTTTGGATACAACATCGAGGCTCGTGTAAGAGCTAAGATCAATCCCACAAAATAAAAACGGACACACAAAAGATACAATAAAGGGAGCGGGAGACAAGATTGGGAGAGAAAGGGAAGCACACAAGTACAACAGCAGAGAGCAGGGACATCGGGAGATCTGTGGGAGGGAGTTGCTGATGCTCATTGGTCTAGCGAGGGTTACAAACCATTTCTAAAGATGTTGAGCTTCACCAATCCATTGTGAGGTAGATAGTGAACAAATAGAGAAAATGCAACACAATTGTTACTATTTCCAGGAGCAGTCATCCAAAGAAAATCACTCCAAGGACAAGGCGTACAATAATCCAAAAGGTCACAAAGAGCGCCAGGGTAAGGTTTAAGGATCTGCAGGTCTCCCTTGCATTGGGTAATGTCAGTGTGATCTATGAAGGGGGCACATCATACACACATACGTTATTGCTACATAAGTTATACTACTCGTGAATATTCATGACCAATCCATCCTTGGAGTTCCTGAATGAATTCAAATGCTACAATTCAATTATCACAATAAACATATTTTGTTTGGGAGTGAATTACAAAAGGATTGTTGAGTAAGTGGTGTTACTTACTTTAAGTTGACAAAGCTACAGGTTCCATCTCAATCACGTCAAAACTAATAATGAAAAGACAAATACAATATATTTTACGATTGAAACAAAGGTAGCCACTGCCCCTCCAAACATGTAGCCAATGTGGACAGCAGATGCTCAGAAAGTCCACCTGAGAGCACCTAAAATCCCAAAACTTCCAGGTCTCTTGAGTTGACCCCGGAACAAATGCCTTGATGGCTTCGCGATCGCGTCATCCAGACGAGTATGCACCCTGTTCCCTTCATTTCTGTACCCCTCTCCCATCCCTTTCCAAAATCCTTGAGTAGATGATACATATATGCACTTGCTCCGTTGTATATATATTCATTGGGTATTGCTAGCAGGTGAGTGGCAGTAATTTCTGTTTTTCTGGCATTATTCCGTAGTGGTAGCTTTCCTTTCATGAAAGGGCAGTGGTCCTGGGACTGGTGCTTTAAGGATCTGTGCTCTAACCTATCTAAGGATGGTAATTTCGTTCTGATTGGACAAAACTTAGTCAGGTTATGATGGAAAATGTTAAAATGACTAATTGGGTCATGACCTTAAAATTAGGTCAAGGTCAAAATAACTAAGTCAACCCCGCATACTTTTATTATTGCTGCAAAATTTCATTCCAAAAGTACCAGCCGGCTTTGAGATACAGCTCAGACATTGGCGGCGAAAAAAACTACATCCATATATAATTATATATATATATACATATATATATATATATATATATATATATATATATATATATATATATATATATATATATATATATATATATATATATATATATATATATATATATATCCAAATATATGTGCAGTTCTCCAGCTTTCAATGAGCGCAAGTAATGACGTCACTGCCATGTCCCATTAAGGATGCTCATTAAGCATTAAGGATCCCATTATAATTATCGCTCCCATTAAGGTACAGCGTAGCTGGATGGGATACCTTAATGGCGGTTCACCACTGATGGTATGAAATCGCAAAGTGACTGATATATATATATATATATATATATTTATGTATGTATATATATATATATATATATATATATATATATATATATATATATATATATATATATATATATACAGTGAAACCTTGACTTACGAGTGCACCAACTTTTTTATTTTTTTTTTTTTTTTTTTTTGTATACAATATCGAGGCTCGTGAAAGAGCGAAGCGTGAAAGAGCGTGAAAGAACTTACGAGTTTTCCGAGATACGAGGCGTCGCTCGGGCGGTTTATTGCTTTGTGATGCGAGCCGAGATCTGAGTTACGAGTTTACGCCACCAGGTGGCCCAATGAGCGTTCAGGTCACGTGGTTATCTTGCCGTGCAAGCATCTCTGCCGTATATCGCTGCTGCTTTGTTTTCGCATTTTTGTTATTTTGGAAAATTTCTTAGTTTTAACCATGGGTCCTAAGAAATTGAGTGCCAAGGGCAGTGCTGAGAAGAAGAAGAGGATGATGTGCTTGGATATAAAACACGCAATCGTCGAAAAACATGAGCGAGGTGTGCGTGTTGTCGACTTGGTGAGGCAGTACGATCGTAGTACTTCTACGATATGTACGATTTTGAAGCAGAAGGAGTCGATAAAGGCTATAACGCCAGCCAAGGGCGTTAAGATTATTTCAAAGCTCCGGACCTCTGTCCATGAAGAGATGGAGAAGTTGTTGTTTGTGTGGTTGACGGAGAAGCAGCTCGCAGAAGCAGCTCGCAGTTTACCGTGACCGAGAATATCATGTGTGAGAAGGCCCGAGACATTTACGGGGATTTGGTGCAGCAGGCGGCGGGAACATCAATGGACGAGGCATCGGAAGAGTCATTCAAAGCCAGTCGGGGATGGTTTGATAATTTTAAGAAGAGGACCGGCATTCACTCCGTCGTCAGGCATGGTGAGGCAGCATGCTCGGATGTGAAGGCAGCTGAAGATTTTATTATAACTTTTGCCGAACTGATAGAAGCCGAAGGATACATCCCCCAGCAAATCTTCAACTGTGACGAGGCAGGGCTCTTCTGGAAAAAGATGCCGAGGAGGACGTATATAACGGCAGAGGAGAAGAGCATGCCAGGCCACAACTTGTTCAGAGTGTCGGCGATAGCTCGCCTTCTCTTTGTGGAAGACACGGTGAGATCCTTAACATCCAACAACTAATGGGACGCAAACGGGGCACCCAGTTTAGCGGTACACACATTGATGAATCACCCTGCCTGTGAAACACCGACATGACAGGTTATAGCTGGGTCGGGATTCAAACCCAGGCTGGACAGTTTAGAGTCAAGTGTGCGTACCTCCAGTCCAGGCCATCCTGCCAACTTGTATGCTGCATACAGGTGAAATATAAAGCGCGAGATATTTTTATATATACTGTATATTTCAAAAAAAATTGGTGTGGTTTTTTGGGGGCTGGAACGGATTAATAGCATTTCAATTCATTTTAATGGGGAAATTTAATTTGAGAAACGAGCAAATTGAGTTACGAGCTCGGTCACAGAACGAATTAAACTCGTAAGTCAAGGTTTCACTGTATATATATATATATATATATATATATATATATATATATATATATATATATATATATATATATATATATATATATATATTGTAACGAATTTGAGAAGTGTAACGGTTTTGAGAAGTGTAACAATTTTGGAGAAAGTGTAACGAATGTGAAAAGTATGGTTTTGTTGTGTGTAACACCCTCGTAATGTAAATAATGGTCGCAGCCGTCCTCCTAGTTAATTCCATGAAACTTACACACAGGCCACGATATATCTTTTTAAATAGTTTATTTCCTTATTCTATGTAGGCTAAATATGTGTTTCCCACTTGATTGACTCTGCATTGCATCAAACGAAATAAAGCGTAGGCCCCTCCGATGATCCATGGCAGCTCAAGTGCCAGGGATTCCCCCACTTGAGCTTTCACAGCAAACGTTTATTGCAGTACTGAACTGCTGTGCAACGTGACGGCGCAGTACCTGCAGCTGCTGACCGGTTTTCGCCATTTGCGGCCATTACGAACAAGGGGAGTGGCTAGAGAAGACGGGTCGCCCCCCTCGTCATAGGGGGGAGGAGTAAGTCGGCCCCGCTCATCCAACCCAGAACAAGGGGTTTGGCTAAGAGAGGGCGGAGCGGGAACCCACGAGAAAGTGCGCGAAGGTTCGGTGAGAAAACGAATATAAGTCGCCGCGGGACGCACTCCACTGGCTTGCTCTTGCTCCTCTTGCCCGTGCTCTTGCTCTGACCCCGTCATCTTGCTTGCTGTCCCTCGTTGTTGCTGGGGAGAATGAAGACGCCTGAACGAGCAGGTGTGTGCAAGCCATCGTGCGACCAGCTGCGCTGCAGCTAAGGGGGCAGCTAAGGGGCCGCAGGCCACGAAAAGGACGCGCCAGGCAGCAATCCACGCTGGACCCTCCATTGCCTCCCAAAAACAACCATCCATCCTCAAGCCATACCTGCCTGCAATATCCCCCGTGTAAGTGTGAACATCGTCTGTCCTAATCGTTGTCCTGGGGTTAAGTAAATTGACTAGTATAAGCTAACGATTCACTGTGTGACTGCTTCTTCCATCCATTGCTTGTAAATAACTTTGATCGCTCCTTCTTTTTGCTTGTGTGTATAATAAATCCTGTTATTCCTCCGTACTCTGTCTTCTTCTCTCTTCCTTCTCTTTCGGTCGCTTTAGAGGTTTCCAAATTGAATATCTGTGGTGCGATCTGGTCAACGTTGGGGGAGTCGGGCCAATCGGGGATCCTGTAACGGTCGCGGTGGACCATCCGCTCGGCCCAAAGTAACATCTAAACCGCGTCCGTAACAATATATATATATATATATATATATATATATATATATATATATATATATATACTGTATATATATATATATATATATATATATATATATATATATATATATATATATATATATATATATACAGTGTATATATAACAAATCCGTAACAAAAAACGTCCGTAACAAAGAATATATATATACAGTGTATATATATATATATATATATATATATATATATATATATATATATATATATATAGTATATATATATATATATAGATAGATATATATATATAGATATATATATATATATATATATATATATATATATATATATAGATAGATATATATATATATAGATATATATATATATATATATATATATATATATATATATATATATATATATATATATATATATATCTATCTATAATTCCATTAATCTCTGTGTGTATGTGTGTATGTGTGTATGTGTGTATGTGTGTATGTTTGTCTGTGACCGCTGTTTCTCGACAACCACGGGTCCGATATACTTTAAACTTGCCAGGTATATTGCTGGGGACCCGAGGATGTGCCTTTTCAAGGTTTCATATTAATCGGACAATTACTTACCGAGCTATGTCCAAAAAACGATTCAACCAATCAGAGAGCAGCGAGCTATCGCGTGTGCCGAACGTGGCGAACACACTCTGCCTCGGACGGCACATTTGAGAGCGTATTCATTTATTTCACGTTGGAAAACTATGTTGCCGTTAAACTATGTTTTAAAACTAATTAAAACTACTATCTATAATTCCACGGGTCCGATAAAAAACACCGTACTCGCAAGCCGTTCGCTTTGGACCAAACCATTTCATGTAAATAGAGGGGGGGGGGATTGTCACCACTCGCAAGCCGTTCGCTTTGGACCAAACCATTTCATGTAAATAGAGGGGGGGGATATAATTTTAGATATATATATAGTACGGGCATGCCCTAGTATACATAAAACATATACATATATACATATATATATATATATATACATATACATATATATATATACATATACATATATATATACATATATATATATACATACATATACATATATATATATATATATATATATATATATATATATATATATATGACAGGATATGATTATCTTGATATATATTTTATTGTGGATATTTATGATGGATTATTTTGATATATCTGAGGAGATTTTGGTTGGCTCAATAGCACAGTGGGCTGTCACCGCAAAAGTGATGGAGGCCCTTGGTTCGAGTCCCGTGTTGAGTCAGAGTTTTTCCACACTTAGCCCCATGCAAGAATTTAATTCCTGTTTATATATATGTATATATATATATATATATATATATATATACTAGCTTGGTGAGGCGAGCGCGTCGATACTGAGGAGCGGGCTTATTTTAGCTGAGGCTAATGACTGTACCTGAGTTGCTGTGTTGTCATGATTTTCACCAATCATAATACAAACAATTACTTGGCACAAATGTATTTGTTGTGTTTGTGATATTACATTTTTATAGGCAATTTAGGTTGAAGATTCAAGTTGAATTCTTTTTTTTCAAGAAAGAACCCCTCAGCACATACATTGGGGAGGGGTAGTTGCAGACTGGAAGTTTGGGACGATTACACCTCACCACCACGTAATTCAAAACACCTCACCACCAAGTAATTCAAAACACCTCACCACCAAGTAATTCAAAACACCTCACCACCACGAAATTGAAAACACCTCACAGCCATCAAGCACGTAATAAAAACACCTCACCACCACGAAATTAAAAACACCTCACCACCACGAAATTAAAAACACCTCACCACCACGAAATTGAAAACACCTCACAGCCATCAAGCACGTAATAAAAACACCTCACAGCCATAAAACACGTAATAAAAACACCTCACCACAACGAAATTAAAAACACCTCACAGCCATAAAACACATAATAAAAACACCTCACAGCCATAAAACACGTAATAAAAACACCTCACCACCACAAAATTAAAAACACCTCACCCCCAGTTCATTTAAAAACACCTCACCACCAAGTAATTCAAAACACCTCATCACCAACTAATTCAAAACACCTCACCACCACCTAATTAAAAACACTTCACTACCACGTAATTATAAATACCTCACCACCACGTAATTCAAAACACCTCACCACCATGTGATATTAAAACACCTCCCCACCACGTCATTTAAAAACACCTCACCACCACATAATTCAAAATACCTCACCACCACGTGATTCAAAACCACCATAATGTTATTAAAAACACTTCACAACCACGGAAACAAAAGTTTGAGGGAGTCGTTAAGTGACAACACAGACACTGCCCAGATGTGTAGATATATAGATAAATGGCTGTACCCGAGTTGCCGTTTTGTCATGGTTTAAACCAATCATAATTCAAACAATTATTTTGCACAAATGTATTTGTAATATACGTGATATCGCATTTTATAAACAATTGAAGATGAAAAAAAAAAATTCCAAAAAAAAATAAATAAATGGAAAGTTTTTCAAAGGAAATTACCCTTAGGACATACCGACAGGAGAGATATGTGCATTCCAGAAGTTTGGTACGATTTCACAAAAGTTTGAGAAAGTAGTTCAGTGACAACACAGACAATGCACAGATAGATATATATATATATGTATTATGTATGGTGGTTTAACATTCCTTGGAGTGAAACTCTGTGGTACCATTAAAAATTGGGGACACTAATTGTAAAAACAAACCTTGCAACAGCTATAAGTTTCCCTTAACATATAGGGGGCCTTGTGGTGGGTTAACAGTTAAGGCAGCTGGCTTAAGATGGCTGTATGTATTATCTTGAGCTCAAGATGGCTTAAGATGGCTGTATGTATTGTCTTGAGCTCAAGATGGCTTAAGATGGCTGTATGTATTGTCTTGAGCTCAAGATGGCTTAAGATGGCTGTATGTATTATCTTGAGCTCAAGATGGCTTAAGATGGCTGTATGTATTATCTTGAGCTCAAGATGGCTTAAGATGGCTGTATGTATTATCTTGAGCTCAAGATGGCTTAAGATGGCTGTATGTATTGTCTTGAGCTCAAGATGGCTTAAGATGGCTGTATGTATTGTCTTGAGCTCAAGATGGCTTAAGATGGCTGTATGTATTATCTTGACCTCAAGATGGCTTAAGATAGCTGTATGTATTATCTTGAGCTCAAGATGGCTTAAGATGGCTGTATGTATTATCTTGAGCTCAAGATGGCTTAAGATGGCTGTATGTATTATCTTGAGCTCAAGATGGCTTCAGATAGCTGTATGTATTATCTTGAGCTCAAGATGGCTTAAGATGGCTGTATGTATTGTATTGAGCTCAAGATGGCTTAAGATGGCTGTATGTATTATCTTGAGCTCAAGATGGCTTAAGATGGCTGTATGTATTGTCTTGAGCTCAAGATGGCTTAAGATGGCTGTATGTATTGTCTTGAGCTCAAGATGGCTTAAGATGGCTGTATGTATTATCTTGACCTCAAGATGGCTTAAGATAGCTGTATGTATTATCTTGAGCTCAAGATGGCTTAAGATGGCTGTATGTATTGTCTTTTTTCTTTTTTTCTTTTTTTTTCCTTTTTGTATACAGAGTCGAGGCTCGTGAAAGAGCTAACATTTATCAAACAAACAAATCAAACAAACAAGCAAACAACATATATAAAAAGGGGGGCGGTCGACAAGATGGGGCGAGAAGGGGAGGAAGCACACAAACACAACATTTGAGAGCAGGGACATCGGGAGATGTTTTTGGAGGGAGAGGGCCTGGGGGGAGGCAGGATAGGTATAAAACGCAAGGACACCAAGGACTTCCAGGAAAGAAGTCAAAAGTCACCTCAAAAAAGTGGATTTGGGGTGAAATTAGCGGGGGTAGAAAAGATCAAGGTTTTGGATTGGGGAAGATAAGAGATGGTGGTGAACAGCCGTTTTAAAGACCTGGAGGGAGGAGTGGGATTGAAGAGAGTGAGGGAGTTTGTTCCAGAGGCGGGAGAAAAGAGGAATGAAGGAGTGAAGGTGAGCAGAGAGTCTTGATTTTGGCAGTTTAACCATAAGAGGGTTGCAGGCAGATCTTGTGCGACCTGCAGGAATATTTGGGGGACAGAGCCCAGAGAGAGCTGGGGGAGCAAGGCCCGAGAGGAGTCGGTAGAAGACGGAAAGACCACCAACCTGCCTGCGGTGATTAAGTGAAAGGCCCTCGGAGATAGCGTCATCGCGGGAGATTCCAATGATTCTGAACGCTTTGGTTTCAACAGCGTGAAGCCGAGCTAGGTGCGAGGCAGGAGCACCAGCCCAGAGGGGAGAGCAATACTCCATTGAGCTGCGGATGAAAGCCTTGTATGTGGTGAGGAGCTCAGGTGTGCCAAGGAAGGACTTCACACGACGGAGGATGCCCAGTCGGCGACTGGCTTTGGAGGCCAGCTTGGAAATGTGGTTTTCCCAGGAAAGATCATGGCAGATAGTGAGACCCAAAAGCTTGAGTGACAGAACTTCCTGGAGAGGATTATTCAGAAAGTAGATGGGAGGGTTGTCCAGTCGGTCTTTTCGGAGAGACATCGTTAGAGTGTGAGATTTGTCAGGATTGAAAGACATGTTCCACTTGTTTGCCCAGTCTGTGATTTTGTCCAGGTCTGCAGAGAGAGAGGAGGCTGCAGACTGCCGATCTGAGGGATGAGGAATGGAGCGGCAGAGAGTGGAGTCATCAGCAAAGAGATAGAGAGGATTTTCAAGAGAGTCAGAGAGATCATTGATGAAGACCAGAAAAAGCACAGGGCCCAGAACACTGCCTTGGGGAACTCCAGCCTGAACAGGAAGAGGAGATGAGAGAAACCCATTCAGGGCCACACGTTGACTACGACTAGAGAGGAAGTCTGCCAGCCATGCGTGGAGATTTCCATGGATACCAAAGGAGGAGAGTTTGGTGAGCAGAGCGGGGTGCCAGACCGTATCGAAGGCACGTGATATGTCGAGGGAGACAGCTCTAATTTCCTGTTTGGCATTGAGGACCTCCATCCATTGTTGAGACAGCAGCAGAAGCAGCATGTCATGTCTTGAGCTCAAGCCCGTCATCAGATCAACTCAAAACATGGTATTATTTTTTCCAATGAGGCACGGCAATAAGCCGAATTGCACATGGTTATAACATAAAATGAACGTGCAAATTATAAAAAGATACAAAAATCTGGAATGCGCACACTAGTGAGTGTACGATGTAAAACGTTGGGACATTGCATCTTTTTCACGGGTGTGGTTTGTTTGGGGTTCTCCTCTCAAAATGGTCTCTACTTGGACTCAACTCAAGACCTCGTTTTACGCCAGAGCATATAGGATAATAGTTACAAGATAAGACTCATTGGAAAGGAGTCTGAATCTTCAAAACTTTACATGTGGCTTTAATTAAAAAAGAAAAGGACTAAATATTTAAACATCCCCATCAACCACATGACGGGTGGGGTAGTTTAGTTGTGCCCTTTACCGTCAACATTTTGACCTGGATTTGATGGCCTTCGAGTGCCCACTGGATATGATGTTTCATTGCTAATGCAAACTGCGATAGCATAACCACCAGATTGCTTTGTCCTCTTATTTTAAGGAAAAAAATGACTGTGCTAGCTAATATCATGCCGGCCCGTATCCAAATGGAATTCTGCTACATGAACTTGGAGATGGAACTGACTCCTGCTTTTCCGACAGTATACTCTCCCGCCTCACTGCTCCCATCCATGTACGTCCAAGGTGATATTCGCTGAACCAATTGATACCAGAAGTTGGCTTACCCGTCCAGGAGTGTCCCCCATAGCCAATGAAACTGCCTGTGCAGCTCTTAAGTGCCTCAAGGCATGAATGGAATGCTTATTAATATCCTATAGTGAATACTTTTAATAATAGCTATCACTCTTGAAAAACTCCCGTAATTTAACAAAGAAAATTTCCATGCCCGTTCCCTCCATGTGCGTCATGCGTAATTTGCTTGGCAGATGAATGCTCCAGGAAATTGTCGCATTCATCCTGATATCCAAAGCTCAAAAAAATACTTTTGTTTCCATTGAATTACAAAGCATTCTTTACCCGCTACCACCAAAACCCCCCTAAACCCACCTGCCGCCATTGAATTACAAAGCATTTTTGACCTGCTACCACCCCCAAAACCCCCTAAACCCACCCACTACCATTGAATGACAAAGCATTTTTGACCTGCTACCACCCCAAAGTTAGATGTACATTGGGTGTGCTAGTTTGATTAAAAATACAAAAAACATGGTCTGTGCTTCGAAGTGCTTTTTCATTAAAGATAGCAAGGGCATAATAGCAAAAATTATTAGCGGAAGAGAATTGCAGAAGTTGACAAAGGAGAGAACACAAATGGAGTTAATTTGTGTGCCAAGACCATGCAAATCACATCCGAAGAAAGTGAGCTATACTTGTGTAGTTCTAGTGGACAAATTGCATTTGCATTTGTTGCATTTGTTGAATGGTGGGTCGTGCATGACCTGCTCTGAGTCTGGGAGGTCAGCGGTTCCATTTTCGCCCTGGTAGACTCATACAAAAGACGCGAAATCATACTAAAACATGCAACTTGGTGGCTGTCTATCTGATTGTGATACATTCAGTCGTTACTTATCCAATCTCCACCAAACTTGCCAATGGGACTAATGGTCACATGATGGAGGTTGTAGCGACTTAACTTGCCTCCCTCCCCAACGGGGATTTACACCTGAGACAAACTCCTGTTAAGGTGTATAAATAGCTCAGCATGTCGTTTCATGGGGCCTACCTACCGGAAGTAAAAATTATTATAACCACAAGCTATTCTGTCAATTCTTTCCAACATATGATTACCTTTTTAAACAGTCACTACTGTTGTTTAACACTAAACTAAATTTTTTTGGGAGGAAACCAGATGACCCTGAGGCATTCTACGCTTATCGCGTTCCCCACAAACTAACCGGCCAGAGCTTCCTCGACTTGCTCAGCCTCCAGGTAATATGCCTTTACACAAGAATGATGTATCCAATTACCTTTCTGATTTTGTTTTCCATAACATTTTGTGGACTGTACATGGCTTCAAGTGTGACGTGTGATATTGCCCCTGACACCTTACACCCAAATTGTGACCTTTATTTGATGCATAACCCCATTCTTAATGCACAAAGTACAAGTGTGGACCAATTTCCATGTTCAGTAACAGTGGTACCGCATAACATGTATCACTCAAACTCAATTATTTTGGCCCTTAACTTCCAAAAGTCTGACACATGATGGTGCATTGCCAATGCACTTATTTTTGAGCTCCCCTGCCTGGGTTTGAATCTCAACCCAGTTTTAACTGTCATCCTGGTGTTTCACAGGCAGGGTGGTTCATCAATGTGTGCCGTCCCTCGTATCAACGTTATACTGGGCGTCCCGTCAGTTTGTGGACGTTAAACATCTGTGTCTTTCGCAAAGACTAGGTGAGCTATCGCCGACACCCTGAACAAATTCCAAATTCCTGCTCTAACCTTAGTCAAATGTGAGGCCTGGCCAGCTGGTTCATGAAAGACTCTGGCCAGGCTTTCCCTGGCTGACCCAAGAAGAACGTGGGAATAATTGTGGCCTTAAAAAAGTATGAGAGTATTAACTAGCCACCATCCGCATGATAATGGCAGACGTGCAAAAACACACATGTATGTATGATCTCCTCCTCTCCCCACCCCTCTGGCCACTCTTGTGGGGAGCAGTTGTTTCTAGCGTAGTAAATGCCGCTTCCTCACTGGACACTCAACATTTAGACCAGTGGTTCCAAAACTTTTTTTATCCAGGACCCAAAATTTTAAATCACATTCAACCTCGTGACCCAAATGATACCGACACCTACAATAAAAATGGTCGGAGAAAACGCTTTCTACGTGAAAACCCGCTTCAAAAACCGGAATTTTGAGGGGGGCTTTCAATTTCGGGTCGTGACCCTGGGTTTGGGACCCCTGATTTAGAGGATCGAGTAAGGATAAACCCCATGGGTTGGCATCCCATGAAAATTGATGTCACAAGATGGTTTCACCAGCACCCAGAGTGCTCCAGAAGTAACATAACTTCCCCCCATTTATAACTGGATGTTTGTCTGAAGCCAGATCTGGTGTTGCTCAATATCTCTGTCTGCATGTATATGTTCGTAATTTGTGTAACAGCTTCTTCATGAGCCTTCGACCATGTAACGTAAATAAATTAATAAATGGATAAATGCTAATATAGTTATTGACATGGATCATCTTATTATGAGCCTGTTTTGTGTTCCCAACTGAGCACCCAGCTCAGAATCCTGGAATTCCAGATGCCAATCCCATATGATGTCATTAGTCCATTGTCCTTGTAATTCAAAAGTATACCAATGTCTCCGAATGTGTAGTTGTACTGCTTGTAAATTATGTACAAACTCCATCACAAAACCTTTATAGACCAGTGTGAAAAACGTTCCCTCCGGGTAGGTTTTATTTCGAGATTTTAAACAAGAAAAATTAAATAAAATCTCCATAAACAGCTTTGAAACACCAGTAGAGTTTCAGCTTTTGAAAGAAACCCCTTAATGTAATTGTACTTTGGAATATAAAGAGAAAAATATTTGCAAGAGTGGATTCCACGCACGCCACTGTAAGGGATGACAGTCAGACAGGTTTATTTTACTGGCGGACTAGTAAAGTAGTTACAAAGTGATGGGTTGTGAGCAGACTGCGATCATGACAATTTCATAGCGTGTGGTGTAAATGTGAACGGTTCGAGGTGGGCAAATAACCTTCAGAAGACGCAGGTTTGCAATTCAAATTCAAATAATTTGCAAAGTTTTTTCAAACAATTCTCCTGCGCTCACGGCTCTCAAGAAAAAAATATCAAAATGAATGTTGTTGTTGTTGTTTAGCCCCAGACAGTTCTCTCGAACAAGCCCGTGGCACGGAGACAGCCGATAGATCTCGCAGGAGCGACCCACAGATCCCCCACATTTAGGATTGTGTGTACCCCGGCCTTCACAAAGTCAGGGCCATGACAGAGTTAGAGAGAGAGACCAGAGGGAAAGGGCCGGTCCATGGGGACCGATCAGCACTCTGAACGTGACTGTGCTGCCCTGGCGAATCTATAGAGCAGGGAAGAATGGGGAGGATTTGGCCCCTAACTTGCATTGCGGGGTACAACCACCGCGCAGACGCATCCTCAATAGTTGTCCAAATTAATGTTGAACCTGTCGGTGCTGCATGCCTGCCTCCATATTGTCTATCTTGTGCCTGGGATGTCTTAAAGATTGTGTAAACTTGATGTGAGTTGACGGGAATGAATCCATCAAGTTCTCAATTCAAAGAAAGAATAAACTCTGCATCAGAAGGGAGTTTTCTTTTCTTCTTCCTCCTCCTCTTCTAACTTCTTTTTTGTGTCACCCTACTTGCGAAACATAAGGATTTATCGATGGGCCACGCTTCGAACCCAGGCTAGACAATTCAGAAGCAGGTGTTAACACCTCTAGGCCATCTTACCAGCCCAGTTTCTATATTAAAAGCTGAAACAACCAAAGACTGTCATTTTAGACTTGGCTGATAGTTCGCTTTACATCTACAGAGCCTGGATACGAAGTGGAAAGTGGACATCTTGGGCTTTTTCTCCTTTATGGTCATCAGAGATTTAAAGTCTATTGATTTTTGTTTGTTCATATCAATTGACATCAATAAGCACCTTACATGAGTGACATAACTCCACTCGTGAAACTTTCATTCAACAAAGAGGTTAAATCAGCTCCTCATAGTCAATTCATGATGATCACTCAATTCAATGCAATGAAGACTTCCCAACCTTGATGTGTATTGCATTCACAAATAGCTTCATGTCACCTGGTTCTAACGACTAATTAATAGCTAAGGCGGAACTATTCCTTCTGTAGCCACACTTCGTTCGACACCTGAAACCAGAAGTTGTATCAGTTGTATCACCAGCATCATTTCCAGCTGTGTAATCTAAGATTTATCATCTTCTCCTCCAGTGTCATCTCAAATTGCTCTAGGATTTTGAGAATTTTTACGGCGTAGCCCATAGGGCAAAGCCGTCTGGAACAGTGTTTGTCCGTATGTATGTTTGTATGTATGTTTGTATGTATGGATGTCCCCTCAAACTCGGAACTGAGGATCTGGTCACATGACAGGGTGATGCGATTACGTCTGATGTCATTACGGTGGTATGGTGGCTGACTCCACACACCGCCATTTTGATTCAAAATTCGTTCAGGCCGAACATATCGTCGAACCTGTCATATATCACAATCGCCATGCTCTACCTTTACATCTTTCATTCAGTGTAAAACACAAACAAACCGATTGTTAACATGATCATCAAATATTGAAAGCATCGGCGTTATGGGTCTTCCAACGACACAGTACTAATAGGCCTCAGGCTTCATGCCTTCATGGCTCACCTTCAGGCCGCTTCGGACAAATTAGCCCAGGTTTCTTAATGCAGTAGTATTGTTTTCGAAATAATAATAATAGTAATAGCGTTAATACTAATAATATAGTAAATATAATAGTTATACTGAAATCCTTTTGTCGTTATTGCATAGTTTCTAGATTGAAGCGGTGTATGGTTGCTTCATTGTTGACTCGAAACATAGAATAAACTAATACAGTCGTACTGTTTTCATTATAATAATAATAGCGTTAATACTAATAATATAGTAAATATAATTGTAACACTGCAATCCTTTTGTCGTTATTGCATAGTTTCTAGATTGAAGCGGTGTATGGTCGGTTCATTGTTGACTCGAAAGATAGAATAAACTAATAGTAATACCGGGATTAGCCCTAGCCGGTATCGTGCGTGTGTCTCGTGGTGAAAAGACTCCTTAAGTTTTGCAGTTTTGTTTTTAAGTTTATTTTAATTCACATTTAAGTTTAGCAACCGAGGGAGTTCCAATGCGTTAATATGGATTCATAATGACTTTCCAGACACCTTGAGCTCCCTGTATCACATGGTTCGGTGCTGGGGTTCTGCCTCTGAGGCCTACCTGGTTCTGCCTCTGAGGCCTACCTGGTTCTGCCTCTGATGCCTACCTGGTTCTGCCTCTGAGGCCTACCTGGTTCTGCAGTGACCAATCCTCTGATAGTCTCGGTGCCGGCGAGGTGCACCCTCCCTTCCATGCCAGCATGGACTGCGTGCCCCTGTTCATGGATGTGGTGGTTTTTGTGATGTTCGGGTCCATGACCTTTCGGACTGCTGTTGCAGTGGGCGGGAGGTTTCTGGTGGTGGGTTTCATCCTCGTAATTTCCCATTAGACCTGAAATCTGATGAGAATATCATCACATCAGATCTCAGAATTGTTCAAACTTCAGTTCTGCTATATATTATGTACATTCGATGATGTTAATTCCTTTCTCTGATAGAACAGCTGCACTAACTTGAGATCACTCTTTGCCACACAAAGGGCAATGCTGAATGTAAACACGAAGAGCAATGAAATCAGACAAGTTATTTTAAAGCATAAACACCATGTTTACCATCTTGCCTGACTGTCATCAATTTCACTTACAATTATCCAATAATATTTCAAGAACTTTGTGCTCAGTGCTCAGTTCTGACTATTCTATCGGATTTTACGATTTACTTTGCAATAGTCATTTAGTCCAGAAAATGTGGTTAGAATGTAAGACAATTTGCAAGCAAGAGGAGACTAATAATTATGTCAAGGAGCCATGAATTTAATCAAGTGTTTTATGCATTTGCTTTTGTCTATAAAAGTAAAGGTCTCACAATAATAACAGGAAAGAGCAATCAGAGATTGCAGACCCTCGCCAGGACATGTTTGTGCGGTGTATTTTGTGGGGTGTTTTTGTACATTCTTTCATTATTTTGTACAACCCCACTTTCATCAGACATGCATGACACATTACGTCCTCTTTATAAAACTGAATTCACTATTGTATTTTAAACATTTTTTTTTTTTAATGAGGCTGTCCTCGGGGTTGTTTGAGTCCCCAGGGTCTTTTGTATCCTCGGAGTCTTTTGGGTAATCAGGGTTTTTTGGGTCATTGGGGTGTCGAGTCCTCAGGATCTTTTGGGTCTTCTGAGTCCTCAGGGTCTTTTGGGTCCTTGGGGTCCTCTGGTTCTTCATGGTATTTAAGGATCTTCAGGGTATGTTGCGCTCTTGGTGGTCTTAAGGGTCTTAAAGGTCTTGAGGGGGTCTTGAAGGTTCTTCAAAGGTCCAGTGGGTCTCGGCAGTCCAAAGTGTCGAAAGGTACATTCAAATAGTACATGATTACTAGATATATTGAAAACTCACATGGCTGGAGAAGATAATATAGTAGAGATTCTTCTTCTTCAAACAATAACAACTTCTGGCTGCCAGACCGTGAGACCAGTCATATTGAAATTTTAAACACTTTTTCCACTTTATGGCTACGACGTTACTTTGGAGTTTCACATCGATCAATGAAGCGGTTCAAGAGATATAATTTTTAAAAGATTTTAGTTCAATCCCATATGACCACCAAACCATGTGACGTATGAATTCTTTAAGGGCAGCATGGCATTATTCAATTATTCAATGGCAAGGCAAGGGGGACATATGTGTGAAGTTTCCGTTCGATCTGTTCAGCCGTTCTGGAGGAGTGGCTTTTTAGTGTTATTCTTCAAAAAATCATAGCTGCCAAACCATGTGACCTATGACATCATAATTATAATTAAGTATTCCATAGGAGGAGCTGCACCTATGGTAATAAATTTCCCGTCAACCGTACCAACGGATGTAGAGAAAAGCATATTTATTCTGTGCAGACCAACGGACTCGAATGCAATACCCTCTCCTCTGGCGAGGTTAATAATAACTAGAATGCACCTGAAAATGCAAAGCCCGCCTGCGTCTGTTTGCATTCAAACGTCTTCTTCTCCCATATGCTCAAAATAAAAACTGTTAAAAAAAATACAAAATGAAAATTGAGGATTTTCCACAACCTTAGCTTTTGATCTTTTGATCTAAAAAAAAGAATTGGCCTGTACCTTTTAATTGAATCAATTCAGTGACCCAATATGCAAAATCTTAAAATTTCAGATCAATCGGATGAAAATTGACGATTTTATATGACGCTAACCTTTTACCTTTAAACAAAATTATTAATTTGCCTTTTCCATATTATCATAATAAAGCTTTGTTGAAAATTTGGTCTTAGGTGATGCTGACCTTTAACATTTTGACCTTTTGACAAAATTATTCATGTGTCTTCTTCATATTATTATAATAAAGCTTTGTTGAAAATTTGGTCTTAGGTGATGCTGACCTTTAACATTTTGACCTTTTGACAAAATTATTCATGTGTCTTCTTCATATTATTATAATAAAGCTTTGTTGAAAATTTGGTCTTAGGTGATGCTGACCTTTAACATTTTGACCTTTTGACAAAATTATTCATGTGTCTTCTTCATATTATTATAATAAAGCTTTGTTGAAAATTTGGTCTTAGGTGATGCTGACCTTTAACATTTTGACCTTTTGACAAAATTATTCATGTGTCTTCTTCATATTATTATAATAAAGCTTTGTTGAAAATTTGGTCTTAGGTGATGCTAACCTTTAACATTTTGACCTTTTGACAAAATTATTCATGTGTCTTCTTCATATTATCATAATAAAGCTTTGTTGAAAATTTGGTCTTAGGTGATGCTGACCTTTAACATTTTGACCTTTTGACAAAATTATTCATGTGTCTTCTTCATATTATTATAATAAAGCTTTGTTGAAAATTTGGTCTTAGGTGATGCTGACCTTTAACATTTTGACCTTTTGACAAAATTATTCATGTGTCTTCTTCATATTATCATAATAAAGCTTTGTTGAAAATTTGGTCTTAGGTGATGCTGACCTTTAACATTTTGACCTTTTGACAAAATTATTCATGTGTCTTCTTCATATTATTATAATAAAGCTTTGTTGAAAATTTGGTCTTAGGTGATGCTGACCTTTAACATTTTGACCTTTTGACAAAATTATTCATGTGTCTTCTTCATATTATTATAATAAAGCTTTGTTGAAAATTTGGTCTTAGGTGATGCTGACCTTTAACATTTTGACCTTTTGACAAAATTATTCATGTGTCTTCTTCATATTATTATAATAAAGCTTTGTTGAAAATTTGATGACAAAACTCAAATGGTAAATTGAACTTTCAGGTCATTTGATGCAAATTTATGATTTTATGTGATGCTGACCTTTGACCTTTTGACAAAATTATTCATGTGTCTTCTCTGTATTATCATAATAAAGCTTTTTTGAAAATTTGATGACAAAACTCAAATGGTAAATTTAACTTTCAGGTCAATTGGATGAAAGTTAATGATTTTATGTGATGCTGACCTTTGACCTGTGAACCTTTTGATAAAATTATTAATTTGCCTTCTCCGTATTATCATAAAGCTTTGGTGAAAATTTGATGACAAAACTCAAATGGTAAAAAGATACAGCCACAGACACACAGACACACACAGACACACAGACACACACAGACACACACACACACACACACACACACACACACACACACACAGACAGAAGTGATTACAAAACCCCATCTCCTGCTGTGCAGGAGTGAGGATGTGAGGTTGGAGTGAGGATGGGATAATAATAATTAATAATGGTCATTTATATGAAGCACTATTGTGATTAATATATATATTTTTAATGAAATTGCCAGCCCAATAATAACTCGACAACTTTGAAGATTAAACCGCTTCTTGCCTGAAATATGGCTGCAACAGAATGACATTCGTTCCACGAGATGATTGGTAAATGACTTTCCTCTGCTACCTGGAGCATGATTGTGCGAAAGCTCTTCAAACGTGTGAACTAGTTCCGATGTAATGATCTAACACATCCAAGGATTGCTAATTACAGGCTGTGTTTGCAAGGGCAGATGTGTCAAGTTAATGTCATGGGCAAACTGCAGATGAACAATCATGGTACTTCACAGCAATCCAACTACAGGGACACCTCGATTTATGCTCCAGATGCGTTCCTAAAAAAAAAAGAATGAAAACGACAAAACTTAATGAAAAACAATTTTCCCATCGGCTTAATGTTATAAATTGATGATGCGTTCCTGGGTGGAAATCTCCGGACCTACCCTAACTCTAGCTGAAGTGAAGACGATAAATGTGTAAATAAATACTAAAGACATCTATCTATTAATTCCAGTAATCTCTGTGTGTATGTATGTGTGTGTGTATGTGTGTGTGTCTGTGTGTTTGTCTGTGACCGCTGTTTCTCGACAACCACGGGTCCAATATACTTGAAACTTGCCAGGTATATTGCTGGGGACCCGAGGATGTGCCTTTTCAAGGTTTCATATTAATCGGAGAAGTAGTTACCGAGCTATGGCGATTTCTTTACCAAACTCCGCAAGCCGTTCGCTTTGGACCAAACCATTTCATGTAAATAGAGGGGGGGGGATTGTCACCGTACTCGCAAGCCGTTCGCTTTGGCTTTGCGAATGGACCAAACCATTTCATGTAAATAGAGGGGGGGGATATAATTTTAGATATATATATAGTACGGGCATGCCCTAGTAATAACTAAATAAATCAATAAAAAGTAAATAAACGTTTAAACAAGATGGTATTCATATAATACTTACCCTGCTCAGTCAACTTGGTGCGAGCCAACTCTTCTGTTTTTGAAGGGTTTTTTTTTTCTTTGATCCAATATGCCTGCCAGACCACGTGGGTGATGACATCATAATATAAATATTCTCGAATATAATTGTTCCGTAGATCATGTACAATAAATTTCAAACTGATCAGACTAAGCGTTGCCCCTGTCAAATACTAACGTCATAATTAAGGCACCAATGACGTCATCGTTAACAACACTAATACCCCATCCCGAGTTCTTTACAATGAGCCATGTTTCAATTTTTTCCATGGAGTGGTTTTGGAGATATATAGGTGCAACGTTTTTCGTTTTTTCCACCTGTTCCTGTTCCTCGTGATCGATGACGTCAAAATTATGATTAAAAAATTATACTGGAGCAGTCGCTCCTTTGGTCCAAATTTCGTGTCCATCGGACTAACCGATGATTGCAGAGAAATCATCGGTTGCAGAGAAATGTTTTTTTCCTGCTGATCACATCAAGCATTGTGCTTGTCGAAATATGATGTCGTAATGAAGGCACCGATGACATCATCATTAACAAATCTTATTCCCCATGGGGAGCACTTGACAATGAGCCTTGTTTAAATTTTTTCCATTGAGCGGTTTCGAAAATATATAGTTGTCATTTTTTTCCAAGATGGCGTACATACCACGTGGCCTATGACGTCATTATGAAGAAAAAATCTACAGGCGGCGGCGCTCCTATGGTAAAATTTCGTGTCAATCGGACTAACGGTTGCAAAGAAAATGGATTTTAAAATGCAGACACGCACGTATGCCACACGTACGCACATATGCACCCGAATGCCTAACCCTGCTTTTTGCTTCATGAGTGCAGAGTAATAAATAAATTATGAACAGTTTTAAGGACATCCGTGCGGTACTCACCAAAATCGGTGGCACGCAGCGAGTGTACATGCATTGATGGTTCGGGTGAGGGTGGAGCGGTTACTCAGATGACGAGGTTCTTAACTATAGTGCACTCCACTTTATTACCTCCTCCACCAAAGGTGGATGGAGGTTATGTTTTCACCCCTGTCTGTTTCTCTGTCTGTCCGTTTGTGAACAAAATATCTGAAAAAGTTGTGGACGGATTCGGACGAAATTTGGCAGAGATGTAGCGTATGTGACAAGGACGAAATGATTAGATTTTGGTGAAGATCCGGATTCGGATTCGGCTACTAGAATTTTTAAGTGATTCTTCACCATTGGGAGATCGGGCCAAAAACGATATATAGTCGGATATCTGACGATACATAGCAGGATATCTCAAAAGGTTGTGGACGGATTTGGACGAAACTTGGTGGACCGGTTGAGTGTCTGACAAGGACGATTCGATTCAATTTTGGTGAATATCTGAATATGGATTCGGATATGAGAATTATTTAATGTTTTAAGTGATTCGTCACCATTGGGAGATAGGGCCAAAAACGATACATAGCAGGATATCTCAAAAAGTTATGGATGGATTTGGACAAAACTTGTTGGACAGGTTGTGTGTGTGACACGGAAGGATCAATTCAATTTTGGTGAAGATCCAGATCCGGATCCAGCTAGTATATATTTTTCAGTGATTCTTCACCATTGAGTGATATGGCCAACCAGGTGGAGGTATGCTCTCTACTGAGTGCCGTTCTAGTTTTGGTTGCTTCACTAGTAATTGTCCTCACAGTCGAGGGAGGAAGGCTGAGAGCAAGGGCAATGCCCACCAAACACTCTCATACTTGAATCGCTTCGCCACCTCCATTTTAATATCCAAACTAATAGTTTTACTTTGCCTTTTTGGTGGGAGTTGTTTCAGTTAGAGAACGTGAGGGTCGTTTACCACTCATCATGAAGGGGTTTGGGTGAGTTTGGAACCAAATACTATCAATGGTCAGATGATACTTCTCATCTGTTTATGAGATGCTCAACAATATAGGTCAACAGGTCAATGGCTGTTTGGAGCCTGTTGGTGAGGTACGTGGATGGACAAAAGGACCACCGAGGCACTCAGAAACATGGTGGTGGGATGATGAAGTTGGAAAGAGGATTGATTGATGGAGGTGCTGGCTCGGAACGTAAAGGAGGGTTTACCGTGGGAGTTGATGTATGCAGATGATCTGGTGTTGATTGCGGAGAGTATGGATGGACTGAGGGAGAAGATGAACAAGTGGAAGGAATGTATGGAGACAAAAGGTCTGAAGGTGAATATCGGAAAGACGAAGGTGATGGCAAGTGGTAAAGCATGTGGTGAGGTGGAAGAACTGGGAACTGGCCATGTGCTGTGTGCAGGAAGGGTGTCGGAGTGAACTCCATTCAATGTACAATGTGCGCTGAGTGGGTTCATCAAAAATGTAGTGGTTTGAGAGGGTCATTAACCAGTGTGGCAACTACATTCAAGTGTAAGGTGTGCACAGAGGGAGCTGCAGATGGAGGAAATGTTGAGTTGGATCTTGGAGACGGCGTGAAGCTGGAAGGTGTGAAAACATTTTGTTACCTAGGAGACATGCTGAATGGAGAACGTGGATCAGACTCGGCAACGGTTGCTGGAGTGAGATGTGCATGGAAGAAGTTTCGGGAACTGAGTGGCGTGCTGACGAGAAGGGGAGTGTCGTTGAAGCTGAAGGGAAAGGTGTATGCTGCATGTGTGAGAAGTGTTATGATTTATTGGGGCGAGATATGGGTAATGAACGTAGAGCAGCAACGAAGGCTGGAAAGGGTGGAAATGCGAATGGTTCGGTGGATGTGTGGAGTATCGTTGAGAGAGAGGAAGACAAATGATAAATTGCGAAAGATGATGGGAATGGAGCCTGTGATGGATTCTGTGCAGAGAAACAGTTTGAGATGGTTTGGTCATGTGTTGAGGAAGGATGAAAGTGACTGGTTGAGAAGAGTGATGGAAATGAATGTAGAAGGAAGTAGAGGACGGGGAAGACCGAGAAAGACTTGGCTAAAGATGGTCGAAGAAGAAATGCGGGCAAGGGGGTTAACAAGGGGAGATGCAGAAAATAGGGCAAAATGGAGAAGATTGTCATGGGGACCGCAAGGCTAACCCCCACTCTTGCAGGGAAAATGGCCTTAAAATGCCTGTTGTTGTGTTGGTCAGATGATACCTCTCAGAAGTACAGTGCTGACCGAGTGCTCGACGGCACAATTTTATTGAGCTCGGTTGGAGAGCGAGGAGCTAGGTGTTGGAGAGTGAGGAGCGATGTGTTGGAGAGTGAGGAGCTACCGGGTTGGGGAGTGAGGAGCTCGGGGTTGGAGAGGAGTGAGAGATTGGAGAGGAGTGAGGCGTTGGAGAGTGAGGAGTGAGGGGTTGGAGAGTGAGGAGTGAGGGGTTGGAGAGTGAGGAGCTAGGGGTTGGAGAGTGAGGAGCTAAGGGTTGGAGAGTGAGGAGCTAGGGGTTGGAGAGTGAGGAGCTAGGGGTTGGAGAGGAGCGAGAAATTGGAGAGGAGCAAGGGGTTGGAGAACGAGGAGTGAGGGTTTGGAGAGCGAGGATCGAGGGGTTGGAGAGCAAGGGATTGGAGAGTGAGGAGCGAGGGGTTGGAGAGTGAGGAGCGGGGGGTTGGAGAGTGAGGAGCGAGGGGTTGAGGAGCGAGGGGTTGGAGAGCGAGGAGCGTTGGAGAGCGAGGGGTTGGAGAGCGAGGAACTAGGGGTTGGAGAGTAAGGAGCTTGGGGTTGGAGAGCGAGGAGCTAGGGGTTGGAGAGCGAGGAGCTAGGGGTTGGAGAGCGAGGAGCGAGGGGTTGGAGAGCGAGGAGATAGGTGTTGGAGAGTGAGGAGCGAGGGGATGGAGAGTGAGGAGCGAGGAGTTGGAGAGCGAGGGCCGATTGGAGTGGAGAGTGAGGAGCGATTGGAGAGGAGAGAGGAGAGTGAGGAGCGATTGGAGAGGAGAGTGAGGAGGTATTGGAGAGGAGTTTGAGGAGGCATTGGAGGAGAGTGTGAGGAGTAGTGGGATTGGAGAGGCGTGAGGGTGGAGAGAGGAGTGAGGGGTCACATATTATGTGAAATAAATAAATTGTGTTCATTACACCATTTCTGGATCTGATGAATTGCCAGTAACCATTTTGTAAAATTTAATGTGCAGCATCTAAATCAAGCTGTCCAAATGTCACATATGTCCATGCACGTGGGATTCCCATGGGTGACCCCACTACTATATATATATATATATATATGGGTCAGAATTTTGAACGAGGTACATTTGGGCCTCCCAGGGGTCAAATTGTTTTTGGGGGAATAGCTAAAAATCACCTTGATATCCTTAAAGCCCTAAGCCTGGGCTATCAAACGCAGCCAAACTGACACCGATCGGCCCAGAGGTTCCGTTTTTATTCATGGTCAAAGTTTACCTTCCTCGTTAGCATAACGTAAGAGACCAAAATAAGATATATGAATTCCTCCTCTTCTTCCCGAAGATGCTGTTTCGGCTAGTTTTGCGTACTTAATGCACCAGGAGCGTCCCGATCTTTTGAAATGGCATAGAATTCCAGCTAATGTGATGGTCTGATGGTATATTTCACTTCGATATGCACTTACCTGGCTTACAGGGAGCATGACGTGCGTAACGTAAGAGACCGTTATGGTTTCTAAATTCACACTCAAGCTTGTTGTGTCTCAGAGAAACAAAGGAGGTCAATGATTTTTACAGAGTTAATACATACGTATAAGTGCTGTTTGTTGCGCCCTAAAGAAGAACTATGGAACACCCTGATATGTGTAAAACAGGGCTTATATAAATATCTCTTACGTTACGGTTCATCTGCTTCATCCTATATGAGGAGGAGCTGTGACTCAGGAACTGACATGAGTAACACAAAAACACATTCAGTAGAGTAGTTATATAGATCTACTTTTATTCCAGCTGTGAAAAGTATCTGAAAAAGGCTTTTATAATGAATGCATGGCTTTGAAGGGTAACGAAATACTAAAAAAATGCCCTTTTTCACCATTTTTTGAGGTTCAGAGGCTTATAACATGTAGATAATTGATAAAAAGTATATAAAACTATACATTTTCTGAAAGCCGTGATTGTGTTATACAAGATGACACCTAAATGTACTAATTCAGAACATTTGGGACAAAGTTATATAGGTTTAAAGCAATCAATGTGTGTTTTTGGGGATTTGTACCTTGTTCAAAATTCTGACACACACACACATATATATATATATATATATATATATATATATATATATATATATATATATATATGTATATATATATATATCCTATAAGTTATAAGACAGGAATGAGGCAGGGGCCTTTCAGTCAGAGAGCAGTTAATGTATGAAAAGGTCTCCCGAGAAATATCGTTACAGCTGAAAGAGTAGATAGGTTTAAATTGGAATGAGATGGGTACCGAGATACATTGGAGATAGAGTGGTACAAGGATATTGGCAGGACTTGTAGATAGCTTGTGTGTGCATGTGTGATGGTATCGGGCCAAATGGTCTCCTCCTGTGCCAGGTTCTTTGTTCCTTGTCCTCTCATGAAACACACACATCGTTTTTTCACATGTCTGTTTCTTACAAATCTAATCATTTCTTGAACAGTGAAATGACTATTCCGAAAGTGTCATATATTTTAAAAAAAATTGAATGTTGTAAATTATATTAATTTGGCAACACCTGATACTTGACTTGTCCTATAGCAAACCTCGAAATTGTTGTTTACCTGAAGTAAGAACATTATTATTAGCCTGTAAACAATTGATCGATTTTCCCACTGCCTGATAGTCAGTCGGGGTCCCTTCCTTCGTTGACGTTTCCCCCATCTCTGCCCAGAAACTCTCCAAACCCTGGGTTTACAACTGTGCCCCCAAACTCCTCCTCCCGCAACGCCCCTCCCCCACTCCCCACACAAACACACACACACACACACACATGGCATCTGGTGACCCATAGCAAACACCACCATGGAGACATAGACTGTAAAGACAAAGAGAACAATTAAGAAAGGAGCGGGGGTACAAATATAAAAATTCAAAGGAAGGGAAATTGAAACCGAAAACCAAAAAAAGGAAGATCCCAAAAATTACACAAACAGAAAAATCAAAGAAAAAGATATGGAATAAACTGATGCTGAAAACAAACTTAAAGTCGAAATTATTGCAGAGAAAACTAGAACGGCACTCGGTAGAGAGCATTCCTCCGCCAGGCTGAACAGTTTATGTTTCGTATCCCACTGATAGGCCGGATCTGGATCCGGACCTGAACCAAAATCGAATCGGCTTGTTCTTGTCACCGAACCAACTCGTCCACCAAGTTTCGTGCAAATCCGTCCACAACCTTTTGAGATATTGTGCTATAAAATGTGTTTTAGCTGTACTACTTAATCGTGAAGAATCACTTAAAAATTCTCGGATCCAAATCTGGATCCAGATCTGCAACAAAATCTAATCATTTAGTCAGTGTCACAAACTGAACCTCTCCACCAAATTTCATTCAAATCCGTCCACAGATTTTTGATATATCCTGTTCATAGACAGACAAACGGACAGACAGACAAATGAAAAATCACTCATAGAGTGACACTTGGCAAAAGAGAACAAAGTAGAATGGCACTCAGTAGAGCATCCTTTTGATTTCAAAAATAGTTGGTGGTTGAATTAAGTTGATGTGAAAATCCGATTCAAATTTCAAGTCAATCGGATGAAAATTGAGGATTTTATCAATTTGAAAAAAGTTATTGACCTCTGGCCTTTGTTGACCTTTTCATCTTTTCACCTCAAAATTAAGAGGATTCTGTCGGACCACCATCTCTACCATTTGGTGAAGTTTCGTGAAGATCGGTTTAAAATTGTGACCTGTAGGCAAGTATAAGTGAGCGGACAGACAAATAAACACACACACACAAACACACAAACCGGAGTGATTAACATACTTGTCAAAATATTTTTTCTGCCAAGTAACAAACATAGTGTAACAATGCATAGTAAACAATGCATAGTAACAATGCATAGAGCAACAAACATAGAGTAAACATAGAGTCTGCCAAGTAACAAGTAACAAACAAACATAAACAAGGGTGAAAAAAAAGACATCCATCCACCTTTGGTGGCAGAGGTAACAAAGTCAAATACTTCCTGCAAATGAAAGACATAAACCTGTTTTGCAGCAAACAATGAAAAAAGTGACCTAACAGCTAAACTTGGTGAAACAGTACTCTCAAGACAATTAATTGTAATTCGGATGAGACAAATTAGCCAAATGTTTGTCAACAAACAACATAAAAATCAACCCAAGTATAACTGAGGGTTCACAGAACACCTGACCCCACGCAGACTTGAGAAAAAGGACATGGGAAGTGTCTTTACAATTCTTCCTTTGTGTTTCCGAGCACGATCTATATTTCCTATGAGTCGCCATTTGTCCGAGTCTCAATATTCCCCAACACTGAGGGCACGAGCGGCAGATTTGATTGGTCGATATGGTGTAAAATGGCGTAATCTTTTATCCAATTACAGCAAAACTGCTTTTGGAAGTGACAACAAGACGATTTGTGTTATAGTGTTCAAGTGTTTAATAAAATTGAAATAAAATAAAAGTTAGGTTGTAGAACATTTTTTTGGAGGTATACTGCCATTATTACACCATCTTTGATGCCACCTTATTAAATATCTTAAATCAGTTTGTGCCTGTTGTTTGTTCCTTTATTACGTCCCTCAAAACAGTAAGTTTCCTGTTTGGATTGATTGTAAATTTTTGTTTGACTTTTATTTTTTTTATTTTTTTTGTATTCAAGATCGGGGCTCGTGAAAGAGCGAACATTAATCACACAGAAAGTCAAACCGACACATAAAACACAAAATAAGGGGAGCGGTAGACAAGATGGGAAGAGAGGGGGAAGGACACAAACACAATATTTGAGAGCAGGGACATCGGGAGAAATGTGGGAGGGGGAGGGCTTGGGGGGAGGTGGGAGAGGTATATAACATATGGACACTGCAAGGACTTCCACAACAGAAGTTGTAATTTCAAAAAAGTGTATCTGGGGTGAATTACCGGGGGTAGAAAAGATCAAGGTTTTCGATGGGGGAAGATAAGAGATGGTGGTGAACAGCTGTTTTAACGACCTGGAGGGAGGAGTGGGATTGAAGGGAGTGGGGGAGTTTGTTCCAGAGGCGGGAGAAAAGGGGAATGAAAGAGTGAAGGTGAGTAGAGAGCCTAGATTTTGGCAGTTTAACCATAAGAGGGTTTCTGGCAGATCTTGTGCGACATGTAGGAATATTTGGAGCACAGAGAGAGCTGGAGGAGCAAGGCAGGAGAGGAGTCGGTAGTAGACAGAAAGACCACCAACCTGCCTGTGGTGAGTGAGTGAAAGGCCCTCAGAATCAGCTTCATCACAGGAGATACCAATGATTCTGAAAGCTTTGGTTTCAACAGCGTGAAGCCGAGCTAGGTGTGAGGCAGGAGCACCGGCCCAGAGGGGGGGAACAGTATTCCATTGAGCTGCGGATGAAAGCCTTTTATGTGGTGAGGAGCTCAGGTGTGCCAAGGAAGGACTTCGCACGACGGAGGCTGCCCAGTCGGCGACTGGCTTTGGAGGCCAGCTTGGAAATGTGGTTTTCCCAAGAAAGATCATGGCAGATCATGAGACCCAAAAGCTTGAGCGACAGAACTTCTTGGAGAGGATTGTTGAGAAAGTAGATGGGAGGGTTTTTCCAGTCGGTCTTTTTGGAGAGACATAGTAAGAGTGTGAGATTTATCAGGATTGAAAGACATGTTCCACTTGTTTGACCAGTCTGTGATTTTGTCCAGGTCTGCAGAGAGTGAGGAGGCTGCAGACTGCCAATCTGAGGGATGAGGAATGGCGCGGCAGAGAGTGGAGTCATCAGCAAAGAGATAGAGAGGATTTTCCAGAGAGTCAGAGAGATCATTGATGAAGACCAGAAAAAGCACATGGCCCAGAACACTACCTTGGGGAACTCCAGCCAGAACAGGACCGGGAGATGAGAGAAATCCATTCAGGGCCACATGTTGCCTATGACCAGAGAGGAAGTCCGCAAGCCATGCGTGGAGATTTCCATGGATACCATAGGAGGAGAGTTTGGTGAGCAGAGCTGGGTGCCAGACCGTATCGAAGGCACGTGATATGTCAAGGGAGACAGCTCTAATTTCCTGTTTGGCATTGGGGACCTCCATCCATTGTTGAGACAGCAGAAGCAACATGTCCAGAGTAGAATGACCTGGTCTGAATCCAAATTGATGATCGGAGATCAAGCCATTGGAGAAGAGGAAGGATTTGATGTCCGAAGCAATGATGGATTCCATGACTTTGCTGATAATTGGAAGCAGGCTGATTGGTCTGTAGTTGCAAGGATCTGTTTTTGCACATTTTTTGTGTAAAGTGGTAATGTTTGCTGATTTCCAAGATTCTGGCAGATGACCTTGAGCAAAAGCGAGGGTGAAAAGAACAGAGAGAGGGTGAGATAGAGCGGCAGTGCAGGATTTTAGGACCTGTGGGCTGATGCCGTCTGGTCCAGTTACAGAATCAGAGTCGAGGTTTGACAAAAACTCCTCCACCTTTTCAGGAGAGAAGGACACAGAGTCCAGGAGCAGTTGGGTTCGACTGGGTAAGGTTGGAACAGAGAGAGATGGGTTTGGGATACAATATTTTGAGCATAACACAGAGTTGAGGCATTCGGCTTTGTCACGTGTGGTGTCAACTGTGTAGCCATTTGAGGTAAGGGAGGGGATGGAGGGGGTACAAACACCAGAAACAGATTTGACCAGACACCACCAGGATTTGGAGGAAGGAGACAGGTTTGAGAGTTCATTCTTGAGTGTGGAGAGATAATGCTTCCTGGCACTCCTGAGAATAGACACACACTTGTTCCGAGCTTAGTGGAAGGAAGTGAAATTGCCTTCAGTTGGATTTGCCTTCCAAGAGGCAAAGGCAAGTTGTTTCAGGGCAACTGCGTCACCACAAGATTCAGTGTACCATGGACGGGAGGAAGGGTAAGACAACTGAAGACGAGATGGGATAAATCTGTGCATGAGAGAGAGCAGTTTGATTTGGAAGAATTCCCAGGAAGAATTGATGTCAGCGGCAGTAGAGATGGGAGACCAGTCCAGATGATTTATGGCTGTTTGCAGACCGTGCCAGTCAGCCTGAGTGAAATGCCAGGCTCGTCGGCGCTGAGGAAGCTCTCTGAGAATGGCCAGAGAGATGTCCACTTTAACAAGCACATGATCAGAAGAACCGATTGGAGCAGAAGAAGAGCAGCAGACATTTGCAGGGAAGTTTGTCATAACCAAGTGTAGAAGAGAAGATAATCCATTGACTGAGATCCGGGTCGTGAAATTGACAGATTGTGTCAGTCCCAATGAGCCGCAGAAGTCCTTTGCTGAGGTACCGTGACTGGTGAGAGAGGAACCCACACCCAGCCAGCTGACATGATGGCAGCTGAAGTCGCCACATATGAGGAAGAGAGAGTTTATATGAGTTGATAGAAGTTGGTCCATGTTGTCAGACAGCGAAATGTAAATGGAGTCATCAATGTTTGTAGGACGGTACAGAACACATATGAACAAAAGGTGGGAGCGGAGAGGAAGCCGCAGCCAGATGTACTCCTGGGGGTGGGGTGGAGAGAGGGCAGTGCAGGGAGAGTGAGGAAGAGAGTTTTTGATAAAGATAGCAACCCCACTACCAGGACGAGGCTCAGGTCTATCATACCAGAGGAGGGAGTAACCAGGAAGAGATATTAAGGAATCAGAGACATCTTGAAGGAGGAAAGTTTCTGTTGAGCAGATCAAATCTGGATTGTCAGAATCAACCTGAATGGAGAGATAAATCAGGTTTGAACGAAGGCCTCGGATGTTTGAGGTCCATACCGTTATTGAGGAGAGAGGGGGAGCATCGGGTGCAGGACAGGGGAGGGGAGGGGAGGAGTAGGGTCAGATGAAGGATGAGAGGGGGTGGTAGGGAAAGCAGTTGATAGTGTGTCAGAGATTACAGAAGAGTTACAGGAAAGGGAAGGATGAGGAGGACGAAATGTTTGATGGTGATGGGATGAGGCACAGTGAGGGGTTGTTTGAGGGGGGGGCAGAGGAAAGTAGAAGGTTGGGGGAGGTGGAGGTATGAGATAGAAGGGAGACGAAGTGGGGAGGAGGCAGCTTTGTGGAGGAGGGGGGAGAATTGGAGAGGGATGGTCGGGGGGGAGATTTGAGGGGAGGGGTTGGGGGGGAGAGGCAAGGGGGGAGTTTAGGAGGGGAGGGGCAGGGGGGGAGTTTATGAGGGGAGGGGCAAGGGGGGAGATTTTGAGGAGAGGGGAAATGGGGGAGTTTATAAAGTGGATGATTAATGAAAGACGAACATTTCTAACAAATTGGGTTGATTGTGATTTTCAAGTTAGCGATCCGTTTAAGAACCATAGAGGAGGGGTGGAATGAATGTGAATTTAGAGCATGTAGTGAGGGAGAATTATAAGACATTGAATTTTTTTTTGAAGTGGAATGAGTTGAAGAGGAAATTGAAAAGAACCTTTTAAATAGGAAGAAAAACAGCATGTTGTAATGTACCACTGAGTAAAACACTGCAGGGGAAAGTTTAAACATATGTAAACAGAACCGTGAAGAACAACCTTATATTCACAAAATACCAATCGGGAGAGGGCCTAGAGGGACAACCACGAGTCACGTGAACAGGGCAAAAGGTGGAAGGCAAGGAGATAATGGGGGTGGGGCGACGGCGCACGTGGACAGAAGCACACGATGAGACAAACAACACACATGGAGAAAGGGAAATAAATGTTGTTGTTTTTTTTGTTTTGTTTTTTTGGGGAGAAGGAGGGGGTTTAAAACGTTAGACAAAGAGTAGATGTTCGGGGAAGTTTGGGGGAGAAGGGAAAAATCTAAGAACCGAGCAAAAACAGCGGAGGAAAGAGCTTAAGTGAACAACCTTCAACGAGGGAAGCCTCAGGCTTCAAGGCGGCACACGCAGGCAAACAGAAACGATTAAATTATGAAAGATTAACACCAAGAATCTTCCTAGGGACACACTATAGGTGCACACACCGAATGATAAATACAGTTTCGACAAAAATACAATTGTGAACAATTACTTAACTTCCAAAACGTGGAGAACGTGTACAGCTTCGAAAAACTGTGCCATCGCCAGCAAGATCTTGCGCGATCCCAAGACTGCCAGACAATAAGACAGATTAAAACAATTACTTCTGTGAAACTTTTACAAGAATGTTCTAAAATTACTAAAATTAGAACTAAAATTACTAAAACAATTACTAAAATTAGACAGACTCTTCTGTGTGTGCTCGATCGGGAGGAGATTCCGTATGATTTCCTGTGAAAGTACTGTTAAACTACAGCTTCGTGTTCCAATTCATCTTCCGGTTCATGTGTTCAAAATATAAAATTCAATTTAAATTAAGTATTTTCTCTATCATAAACCGACGAAAGAGAGACAAAGTGAACCAAGCGCTTAACTCCGTTTTTCGCAATTCACGTGGGGTAACTGAATATTGAGAAAAGGAAGCATGATTGAAATAACGGAACGCGTGGGTCAAAGTTAGGTTACCATGTTTATCACAAACGCACAAGAAATTGCCAAGAAATACCGATGCAGAACACAGCTAATCCTAACAAAAACGAATCTATCTCCAAGAAAGCAAATCAAATTTACCTACAAGCTCGCAGTACCAGTGTTGCAATAACTTTGCGGTATCGTACACTGTCCACAATTAGAAATGAACAAGCTGAATTTTTTTTTTTTGTATACAGGATCGAGGATCGTGTAAGAGCTAACATCAATCACACAAAAAAAACAAACGGACACACAAAACATACAATAAAGGGAGTGGGAGACAAGATGGGGAGAGTGAGGGAAGCACACAAGAACAACAGTAGAGAACAGGGACATCGGGAGATTTGTGGGAGGGAGAAGGCTTGGGGGGAGGAGGCATGGGAAGGCGGGGGGTGGGGGAGGGTGGGAAAGGTATAAAACACGGACTCTTCTAGAACTTCCAGGAAATAAAGAAGTCGGCATTTCAAAAAAAAAGTGGATCTGGGGTGAATTAACGGGGGTAGAAGAGATCAAGGTTTTGGATGGGGGAAGCTATGAGCTTCAACAAAGAAAACAAGGCATTATGAACAGACATGGTTCTCAAATATATATAGGAAAGGGTGGCATTGCTAATCGAGGTGGCAGTGCCCTATAGGTTTGCCCTAAATAATGTGGAAATTAATATTTCCAACTATAGCAGACAATATGAGGCTACAATAAATTGACCGCAATCGAAGGCTGTCTGCAGTTTCGTTTCAATCTTTAGCAGAGCCCTTGGAACGAAGATATGAGAACGACCTTTTCCTTGTAACCTGATCCTATAAAAATGAAGGTAGGTAGATACTTTCGAACCTAGGCTGACTTTGATCTACCTTCTGACATCCACGAACGAGATCAAAACCAACTGGAGAATAGCAGATCATCATTTCTATTCATGCACTTTACATGGAGTTTCAAAACAGGAGGAGGCTGAGGCCAACAAAGCATGTGCAATGGTTGCCAACATATTGCTGTTCATTCGTGCTTTGTCCTTTTTATATGCTGAGTATCAAGTGAGGAAGCAGCACATACTGTACTATTTTTTTAGTCTTTGGTATGACTTTGCTGGGGTTAGAACCACCTACCTCCCAGAATTAGGGCGGACGCCACCCGAGTCTGCCTTTGATGCATTACCAGAAAGGCCTGTTTACTGAACCAGAATATTTTTTATCCAATTAGAATGCAGATCAATGATGGGTTTGATGGCAAGAACAGTATTTGGATACATCCTCAAAGGGAGTTCATTTGCTCATATGCATGTTGGACCAAGAGTCGGTCACAAGTTCAGCATGCTGACATGCACCATCGTCTTAGGCCTGGGATATGCTGTTGATGTGATGGTCAACTCTGACGCACCAGTCCGACAGTTTATAGTCGAGTAGAGAATCAAACCCAGGCTGGACAGCTCAAAAATAAGTGCATTGGCAATGCACCACCATGTGTCAGACTTTTGGAAGTTAAGGGCCAAAATAATTGAGTTTGGGTGATACATGTTATGCGGTACCGCTGTTACTGAACATGGAAATTGGTCCATGCTTGTACTTTACGCGAAGAGACTGTTACACCTGAAAACGGAGTTGCACTAATGAACATGCAAGGTGATAATAGCACAAGACCAAGGTTTAGGTTGGGGTATGGTTCCACTGTTAAGTAATTTTGGAAACATTGTGAGGATTATGGGGAATCTTGCTCCGAAGATTTAGTTACAGGTGAAACAAGAGGTGTTAGATCCAAGTGAATAAAAACATTCCTATCTATGTGGAGACACACAAAAGGTGATATTTCAGGTTTTTCTATCTAAATGAAAGATTTTTTAAATCTATTCGTATCCAAGGAACAAAGTGTCATTCTTTGCAGTATTCCTTTGATTAAGTTCTGTTGGATTTCAAAGAGTCAAGATGTCAAGGTACTGCGCATTAACAGGTAATGCAATATCTACAACAGAAGCTGCTTTGAAAACCACATAGAATGGAGGTGACAAGGTGCAATGTGGAAAAATGAGAATTGATCCAAGAACAAAAAAATCCAGGACACACAAGTAAAATTTGATTGTCGTGAAAAGTACTTAAGGGGGAATATATTTACGACGTAAGCAACTAAAGCAGAATATTGGGCTTAAACCTCACTCTACCAGTGCTGAATGATATTTCTGGGAGTAATGGAGGGGGTATACTCCGGGAGCACGATGGGCAACTTGACGTGTAAGCATCTTCAGCCACAATATGTTGTAAGAGAGTTAGTTGTTCAAAGTTGCCTAATGCCCGGAAGGTTTTAAATTCTGTACAGTAAAGAAGGTGCTGATAGATACTCATTATGGGCAATGGCAATCATGCGGCACCCGAGTCACTCTGCTGATCTGGAATTGATTAGATTCTGGTCTGACAAATATGGATCACCTGTCGTTCAAACCCCGACAAGTCTTACATTCGCACCCTGTCACTTTGAAACGATCATCAAATGAATCTGCCTATCGATTTCCATAGTCAGCCACTCGAAGAGGTTCAGTCTCTTGAACGTCTAAGCTTCACCACCCGCCATGACCTCTGCGGGACTGAAAATATATCAAAGCTGGCACAAAAGCCAGGTGCGACTCCAGTCATTCCTTCAATAATCAGAAGTTCCCACAGCCTACAAGGCCTTTGTCTACAGTCTACACCTTAATGGGGTACACCGCTCTGCCACATGGGCTACCCCTTTCACCCCCTTTTCCCCATCGCATCTCTTTTCTGAATTCTGTGGAATCTATAGTTCCCGACATCATTGCCATCTTCCGCGATGAGGTCAAAGCACAAGGCCTGATGCTCTCGCAAAACTGACTGGTCAGAGCATGTTATCTTCTTTTTTTTTAACCACTTCTCCTCTGATTTGGCTCCCTCTGTGCTCTCATATCTCTGACTCTCCCCAGCTTCTCCAGATGCATTCTTCCTCAAGCCCCTTCTTCTTAAACTCACACAATCCAGACTTACTGCACACTACTATTATTGTGTTCCTCTTTTCTCATGTGAACTGCCTTTCTGAGGCTGTTCAATCCCACTCTTCTCTCAAGGACTTCAATTTGGCAGGACACCAGCATCTCATATCATCCTTCATCCATATTCAGGATCTTTCCATCTTCATTAGAACCAACACTATCTCCAACCCTCTCATTTGCAAGTTGTTTGTTTCATTCCCTCCTCGTTCTCCTGTTTTCTTATTCATTAATTCATTCCCTTGCCTGGTGTTATCTGCCCGTCACCCCATTATTTGCTGTGCATTGCCTTTTTGCCCTCTGTCTCGCCACTCTTCAATGAATATGAGCTTTTTTTCTCCCCACTCTGAGTATAAAGGTGATAAGTCATTGTAATAAGGCATCCGAGGCCAGTAATTATCACGTAGGGGACAAGGGGGAATGTCTGAGTGCTGTAAATTATTGAATATGCATTGCTTTTCTTTTGATTCTCCCGCTATTTTCTATTTTCTCTCCCACGTAACCGTGAGTACGCCCATGAAAAGAATTTCGAATGATCATGGGTTTTTTTATTTATTTTTTTGTATACAAGATCGAGGCTCGTGTAAGAGCTAACATTAATCACATAAAAACAAACTGACACAAAAAACATATGATCAAGGGAGCGGGAGACAAGATGGGGAGAGAGAGGGAAGCACACAAGTACAACAGTACAGAACAGGGACATCGGGAGATCTGTGGGAGGGAGGGGGCTTGAAGGGAGGAGGTAATGGCGCATTTATTGCGCAATTATGCGCATTTATGCGCAATGGTTCAATGGGGGATGGTTTATGTGCATGTAGAGATGCTTTATGCATGACATGTGACACGTGGAAGATGCTTTTATAATTGTTATGTGCGTGGTTAGTGGGAAATGGTTTATGCGTGGCAGGAAGTGGTTTTATGCATGGCGCATGGAACATGCTTTTAGAACAGTAATGTGCACATGTGACATGTGTGATATGCTTTCTGATTGTCTCTCTTCCACTTCCTTTGTCTTTGCTCTTGTAACTTTCTGGTCAAATGAATGCCATCCACTGACAATGTTTGATTATGTTGCAGACATAATTTACAGAATGCAGCCGAATCGCAACCGAACCATAACAGTGCGGTCATCACGTTATATGAAAATGGAAACCAAAACACACTGAAACCACGCCCACTATGCTTGGCTGATTAAAACGCAATCTTCTCATTGGCTAAAAAAAGTAAACTTGCTGCTGATGCATTTGGCATTACCCCACGCACGTGGGGTTAAACAATTGGTCTATGCCCGTCTGATCAGTTTATGATCGTTGGTTTATAATCGAGGAAGAACGTGCTTAAATCAAATGTTGCATTTTGAACATGAATTGGAATGCTGTACTTTGGCTCTGAATTCATCCCGACTTACATTTTTAATGACGTTGTAAAGGACACAAACAACAGGCACATAGAACTAATGCAACATGTCAGGTAGGGTGATGTAATAGACACTGGGTAAAATGGCGGTGAAACCCAGAATTAATTTATTTATATGCCTTTAAACCTTTATTTAAATTGAATTATATACTTGAACACTGTAGAACACAAATTGCCTAATGATACTTCCAAGAACCATGCTATATATCGACACAGCATGATGGGGTGAAGAAGAGGCCGCTGATATAGCCATGTCGATGCTGATTGATGCCGTGTTCTATGTTGATAAGTAAAGCCTCCATCTCCTACACTGTGACTCAACGTCGTCTTATTACAGTGTGTAAAGGTCGTTGGTGTACAAGACTGCTTCAGTAGTGCTAAACTTCCTGATTTTTATTTTTCACGATCAATAACATTTTATTCAAATTGAAGTATATACTTGAATGCTGCGCAGGGTATTGTGTTCTATGAACTCTCGAGTTGTTACATGTTGCCAGTAATACCAACTGGATAGACCAGTCTCAAGCTGACATTATCACACTGATGAGTGTCAATACTCAAAATGGCCGAACGATAACATCAACTTGGACATCCTGCTCCCAGTGTAAATCCAGGATCAGACTCTACGACTCACTGCCCAGGCTCTTCGGTCGGCCTTGCCTGTGTTGATACTTAGCATTGTGAAGTATATCTCATCTGTATTTGCACTGATGTGTGCAAAACCTCATGTTTGTGATTCAAGTGCTTGAATTTTATGGTAGAATAATGCATCTTCACCAGGATGTCATATCAAGAGTTCACGGTATGATGCCATTGCTGAAAATGCCGCGCATCATGCCAGTCCGCAACACCGTGGCCAAAATATTTGCGTTGTCAATGTAGTTTTGTTTTCAATGTCATAAAATGTGCTATTTACATATATTATAACTAGTCCATGCTGAGCAACTACTTTCTATCCACCGTGTATAGAAATTGATTGCATATTTTATTTATTTATTTATTTATTCTGCAGGTCAGGAAATTAATTTGGAAGTGTGTAGCATAGTTCTGGCTCCTAATGGTTTTGTTCCAATAAGAAGCTTGTCCAGGTGTATCTTGTTGAGGTGTTGGTCTGCTGCATCAATAAGTAAGAGTTGCAACCATACAATTCTGCTTAACTTCCCGTGCTTTCTCATCTACTTTATATTGTGTGTGGCATTTTATATATTTTTATACTAAAGCTTTTAGCCGCTGCCATATCAAGTCACACTTTTTCAACTTCCATTCCATTTACTCTCAAAGTTATGGAACTCCATCATTGGAGGACTGTCTTCACTCACTCCGGGCCGTTGATCAGATATATGAAGTTTCAGATTTTTGGATAAGGGTTTAAATGCAACCTGTTATGGCAGGAATACCACTTCACTGATGACATCATCGTTTCCCCCTTTTCACCCCATGGGAAGTTGATGACATGTGCCAAGTTTCAATTATTATTCGTTGAGCGGTTTGGAGAAAAAGATGTCCATATAATATAGCTGCCATACAATGTGACCTAAGACGTCAGTTATTAATTTAAAAAATTCTCCATGGGCCCTCCTATGTTAAAGTTTTACATTGATCGGACATGCAGTTGCAGAGAAAAACATTTTATAAGTGAAAAAAGTATATTTTGCCTATTGATAGACATGGCCCCACCCCAGAGGTGACATCACTGTTTATATATAAAAACTCCATGCTCTGTATCACAAGCTCTCCACTAACTCCTCCTCACCCCATAGATTATCCCTTGCTTCACGTTACACTTTAGCCCCTTGAAGTTGTTATATTTATATTTTTTATTTTTTCTATACAAGATCCAGGCTCGTGAAAGAGCTAACATTAATCACAAAAAAAAACTGACACATAAAACATACAGTCACGTGAAAAAGTAAGTACACCTAAAGTAAAGTTTTGACTTTTTCAACATATTTCAACATACAGCTATTTGATCTTCATTTCAACAATATTGATAGATAAAGGTGATATAATACAACAAATATCATGAAACATTTACATTTTGTAGTCCATTGTATAATTTAAATAAACATAAATGCAAATTTCACATGTGGAAAAGTAAGTACACCCTTGGCTCTAATAGGTGGTATTGCCCCCTTTGGCAGAAACAACCTCAAGTAGGCGTTTCTTATAACTGTCTACCAGTCTCTGACATCGACTGGGAGAAATTTTTGCCCACTCCTCCATGCAGAATTATTTCAGCTGTGCGATGTTTGAAGGGATTCTTGCATGCACAGCTCGTTTCAAATCCCCCCACAACATCTCGATGGGATTTAGATCTGGGCTTTGACTTGGCCATTCCAGAACCCTCCATTTCTTTCTTTTCAGCCATTCCTTGGTGGATTTACTGGTATGTTTAGGGTCATTGTCATGTTGCAAGGTCCACCTTCGGTTGAGCTTCAGCTTTCCGACAGATGGCCTCACATTATCCTCAAGCACCCTGTGGTCCAATGAAGAATTCATAGTGGATTCTATGCTGGTGAGCTGCCCCAAACCATAATATTTCCACCACCATGCTTTACAGTTGGTATCAGGTTCTTGTGGTCAAATGCTGTCTTTGGTTTTCGCCAAACATGTCTTCTGGTACTGTGGCCAAATAGCTCTACCTTTGACTCATCTGTCCAGAGCACCTTGTTCCAGAAGTGCTGGTCTTTGCCTAGGTGTTCATTGGCAAACTTTAGTCTTGCCCTGATGTTCTTTCTGGACAGCAAAGTTTCCTCCTGGCACACCTCCCATGTAGATCAAATTTGTGCAGCCTCTTTCTGATGGTAGACTCGTGCACTTTGACATCAACAGTGGCAAGAGCTACCTGTAGGTCCCGTTATGACATTCTGGGGTTCTTCGAGACTTCTTTCAGCATGTTGCGGTCTGCTCTTGGGCTGAACTTGCTGGGGCGGCCTGGCCTGAACAAGTTGGCAGTTGTTTGGAATCTTATCCACTTGTAGATGATCTTCCGGACAGTCGAATGATTGATTTCAAATTGTTTGGAGATCTTTTTAAATCCCTTCCCAGACTCGTAGGCATCTATAACCTTCTTTCTGAAGGCCTCAGAGAGCTCTTTTGATCTAGGCATGGTGACGCCGCACACTTCAACAACAAAGAGCAAACCAAACTAAATGTCTGAGGTTTAAGTAAGGCATGTTCCTCCAAGATCCTCTCTAACGATGTTCTAATCATTTGCACCTGAGCTGGTGCGCCTGATTCTAATTTTAGGTATTTGAAGTAGTGATAAATGTAGGGGTGTACTTACTTTTTCCACATGCGAAATTTGCATTTATGTTTATTTAAATTATACAATGGACTACAAAATGTAAATGTTTCATGATATTTGTTATGTTATATCACCTTTATCTATCAATATTGTTGAAATGAAGATCAAATAGCTGTATGTTGAAATATGTTGAAAAAGTCAAAACTTTACATGGGGTGGGTGTACTTACTTTTTCACGTGACTGTATAATAAGGGGAGCGGTAGACAAGATGGGGAGAGAGGGGGAAGCACACAAGTACAACATTTGAGAGCAGGGACATCGGGAGATCTGTGGGAGGGAGATGGCTTGGGGGGGAGGAGGCGTGGGAAGGAGGGTTGGGGGTGGGAGAGGTTAAAAAAAACACATGGACACTGCAAGGTCTTCCAGGAAAGAAGTCGGTATTTCAAAAAAGTGGATATGGGGTAAATTAGCGGGGGTAGAAAAGATCAAGGTTTTGGATGGGGGAAGATAAAAGATGGTGGTGAACAGCTGTTTTAAAGACCTGGAGGGAGGAGTGGGATTGAAGAGAGTGAGGGAGTTTGTTCCAGAGGTGGGAGAAAAGAGGAATGAAAGAGTGAAGGTGAATAGAGAGTCTTGATTTTGGCAGAGAGTTTGTTTGATTACCCCCACCTTGCAAAGAACACTCCATCTACAACTTTCTGCGAGTATGGACCAATGAGTAACTCCACATCCCAACTCTCTCTTCTTCTTCTGTGGTGATTTAAATTGCCATCACGTCATTTTGCTTGGGATATGCCACAACACAACCAGTGATGGTATTTTTGTAAAGTCCTTCTGTGAGATGTCGGTCTAACCAAATCGGTGAACTTTCTAACTCAGATTTATGCAAATGATATATCTTCCCTCATAGACCTGATCCAACTTCTTCAGTTCAAACTCTGACCCAATTTGCTCCTGTGAATATATTCTTTTAAAGGTCCAACGATCCACATCAGAACTACAGAACCTTCCAGTTTGCTCCAGGAAAATGTCTGGGACTGAAAGTTGCCTTCTCTAAACTAGCAACGGTACCCACCCTGGGAGCGGGGCTTCAATTGGGAGGCCCAAATGAAAAGGCAAAATATCAGAAATTGAAGGCTTTTTATTTTATTTTAAACGATTTATATAAACATCCGTTAAATCATATCACACGCAAATCATCAAAATCTAAACAATATTTGTAGAATTTCAATAAAAGCGATATCACTGTTCATATCGGTAAATATTATTCCATCGTGTTTGGGAAAATTGGAAAAAAATTCCTAATTGAAAAATCAGTATAGCCTATTTTACTCCAGGGGGTCCCAGGATTACCCACCCAAAATTTAGTTGCGATCGGTTCAGCCGTTTTTGCGGTACCTGGGAACAGACGGACAGACAGACATTTGGTGAATTATAGCAAGGTGACTGGTGTTTGATCTCTTCTGCATAAGATATGGATCCCAGCTGGGATTGCTTAAAAAAAAATTACACTAAAGCTCGGCTTAGGGAAGTGTGAGATGACAGAAGGCAAAATGTCAACATACAATGGAGCAGTGAGGCAACGGGTAGATGCGCAAAGCAAGGCAATGGATAAACAGAGAAAGAACATAGAAACTTGCAAGTAAGAGTGTTGGGTAAGATCGGGTTAATGGTGGTACAAAAACTAGCAGGTAAGGATTAGGGGGAGGTGATGTGACATCGTGTTCTACATCCAAATTGAAGGCCTGGGGGGAAGTGTGGGATGTCTCAGCCTCTGGAAGGAAGTTCCGCAGCAAACGGGGAAAAAGGGGGAACAAAGGAGTGGGTGTGAGCAGTAAGATCCCTCCTGTCGCTCTCTCTCTCTCTCTCTCTCTCTCTCTCTCTCTCTCTCTCTCTCTCTCTCTCTCTCTCTCTCTCTCACATCTGTGCCAATCATTTACATTCTCTCGGCCCTGGCACACGAAATCCTGGGGCGAGGCAGTGGTTTGCTTTTTCAAACATGGGAGGCTAAACTGGCTCCTCCTCACTTCGGGAGGTGAGGAGCAACCTCACTTTATTTCACAAGGCTGACAGCAAATGTGTATCGATCCGCAGATAATCTGGAAAACATCTGGCTCGTCTCTCGGACGAGCTCTTCAACCTGTCTCCTACAAGGTCCGAGTGATGTCTTGTTAAGTCTACCTCCTTCTATCCCTTCTCTCACCACAAACAGCTTCACTGTGGACTTCTCCAAACAATCCAAAATGTCTGAACTCATTTGTTTGTGTCCAATGCTCATGTGCGCAATCCATCCCCCTCTACCAAACCAACGCACCACTCCACCATCCCACTCCATTATCACCGCTTCACTCAACACTGTGAATGTTTCACCAAAAAATGTAACGGAAAATTATTGAAATTAGTTTTAAATTAGTTTTAAAAAATTAGTTTTCCAACTTGCAAACAACTATGGTCGGCAAGTGAGAGTTTTGATTGGAACAGAGCTGGTTCAAAAACAGTTTTCACAAAGTTTTATGGATGCCATCGATTAAAATTTACAACTTTGGAATGTTTTTGATTTAATGGAATACAGGTGACTGCAGCCAACTATATATATATGCACCTTGGTATTGTTGGAGATAGTTTTCGTTGTTGTATCGCCCCGGACAGTTCTCTCAAGCAAACACGGAGATAGCCGATCAATCGCCCGGTGGCGTCGCAGAGATCCGCCACGTCCAGGATGGTGAACCCCCTCCTTCACGAAGTCAGGGCCATGACACGGTTCGAGAAAGAGACAGAGACAAGAGGGAAAGGGCCGGTCCATGGGGACCGATCGGCACTCTGATAGTGACCTCACTGCCCTGACGAATCCGAGCAGTGGGGAAGCTTTGGCTCCTGACTTGCATTGGGGATACAACCACTGCGAAGAGTTGTGGTAAAGATAGTTATTGTGGTGGCTGATGAAAATAAATACAATAATTAAACTAGAACGGCACTCAGTAGAGAGCATACCTCCGCCTGGTTGGCCATATCACTCAATGGTGAAGAATCACTTAAAAATTAAATAATTATCATATCCGAATCCATATTCAGATCTTCACCAAAATCGAATCTATTATTCTTTGTTACAAACACAGCCTGTCCACAAAGTTATGTCAAAATACATCCATAACGTTTTGAGATATCCTGCTATGTATAGTTTTAGCTTTATCTCCCAATGGTGAAGAATCACTTTTAAAAAATTAAATAATTATCTTATCCGAATTCATATTCAGATCTTCACCAACATCGAATCTATTTGTCCTTGTCAGACACCCAACCGGTCCACCAAGTTTCGTCCAAATCCGTCCAAAACTTTTTGAGATATCCGGCTATGTATCGTTTTTCGCCTTATCTCCCAATGGTGAAGAATCACTTTTAAAAATTAAATAATTCTCTTATCCGAATCCATATTCAGAGCTTCACCAAAATCGAATCTATTTGTCCTTGTCAAACACCCAACCTGTCCACCAAGTTTCGTCCAAATCTGTCCAAAACTTTTTGAGATATCCTGCTATGTATCGTTTTTGGCCTTATCTCCCAATGGTGAAGAATCACTTAAAAAATTAAATAATTATCTTATCCGAATCCATATTCAGATCTTCACCAAAATCGAATCGATTCTTCCTTGTCAGACACCCAACCTGTCCACCAAGTTTCGTCCAAATCCATCCGCAACCTTTTGAGATATCCTGCTATGTATAGTTTTAGCTTTATCTCCCAATGGTGAGGAATCACTTAAAAAAATTAAATAATTCTCTTATCCGAATCCATATTCAGATCTTCACCCAAATCGAATCTATTATTCTTTGTTACAAACACAGCCTGTCCACAAAGTTATGTCAAAATACATCCATAACGTTTTGAGATATCCTGCTATGTATAGTTTTACGCCTTATCTCCCAATGGTGAAGAATCACTTAAATAATTAAATAATTATCATATCCGAATCCATATTCAGATCTTCACCAACATCGAATCTATTCTTCCTTGTCAGACACACAACCTGTCCACAAAGTTATGTCAAAATACATCCATAACTGTTTGAGATATCCTGCTATGTATAGTTTTAGCTTTATCTCCCAATGGTGAAGAATCACTTAAATAATTAAATAATTATCTTATCCGAATTCATATTCAGATCTTCACCAAAATCGAATCGATTCTTCCTTGTCAGACACCCAACCGGTCCACCAAGTTTCGTCCAAATCTATCCGCAACCTTTTGAGATATCCTGCTATGTATAGTTTTAGCTTTATCTCCCAATGGTGAAGAATCACTTAAATAATTAAATAATTCTCTTATCCGAATCCATATTCAGATCTTCACCCAAATCGAATCTATTTGTCCTTGTCAGACACCCAACCGGTCCACCAAGTTTCGTCCAAATCTATCCGCAACCTTTTGAGATATCCTGCTATGTATCGTTTTTGTCCCAATCTCCCAATGGTGAAGAATCACTTAAAAAATTCTAGTAGCCGGATCCGAATCGGGATCTTCACCAACATCTAACCATTTCGTCCTTGTCACATACGCTACATGTCTGCCAAATTTCGTCCGAATCCGTCCTCAACGTTTTGAGATATTTTGTCCACAAACAAACAGACATGGATGAAAACACAACCTCCATCCACCTTCGGTGGCGGCGCTAATAATGTCTGCAGAAATTATTCTTGTCTTTGAGGAAAACAAATCGGTTTATATTATGTTAGACAATGGCCTTTCGAAGTTACACTTGAGACATGTATTGTTTGCCTGGTCTGATCCACACCGGTCTCTAAGCTGGCTATCCCGACACAGCTATAAACCGTCACCCCATTGTTTGACGGGCAAGGTGAGATTCATCGATGCGTGTGCTGTCCCTCAGATGGATGTAAACCTGGGTGTCTCGTCTGCCGGAATTTGTTGTCGGACGTTAAATACCCACGGTGTCCTTCGCGAAGAGTGGGCGAGCCATCACCGGCACCCTGAACGAATTCCTGCGCACTCAGTCGAGTTTCTTTCGTCAGATAAACACTTTGGCCAAGCGCCATTGGGTCGACCTGTCAAACTTTATCGTCTTCACACGCCAACTCGGCCATCTAGCAACTGTGAGTTTCGCTCATCGTCAGTTTGAAAAGAGCACATGTTGGAATGCCTCCACTCCGACGAACTTTCGATATCCTGCATCATGATTCACTTGCCAATCGACGCCGGCAGTAGCCCATCTTGCTGTTGCCTCAATGCCAACTGAAGTCTGGCTTAGCGAGGGCTACAAGACAGCAACAACCTCCAGAATACGAAGAGGGCAATGGAGGCATCGACGATATTCATTATTGCACGATATTCTCTTCTTTCTTTTTTTTGTATTCAAGATCGAGGCTCGTGTAAGAGCTGACATTAATCACAAAAAGACAAACTGACACATAAAACATAAGATAAAGGGAGCGGGAGACAAGATGGGGAGAGTGGGAAGCACACAAGTACAACAGCGGAGAACAGGGAGATCAGGAGGGGGGAGGAGGCACGGGAAGAGGGGGGGGGGGGGGGAGGTATAAAACACTGCTAGGACTTCCAGGAAAAAAGTTGGAATTTAAAAAAAGTGGATCTAGGATGAATTAACGGGGGTACAAATGATCAAAGTTTTGGATGGGGGAAGATAAGAGATGGTGGTGAACAACTGTTTTAAAGCCCTGGAGGGAGGCGTGGGATTGAAGGGAGTGTGGGAGTTTGTTCCAGAAACGGGAAAAAAGAGGAATGAAAGAGTGAAGGTGAGCAGAGAGTCTTGATTTTGGCAGTTTAACCATAAGAGGGTTGCTGGCAGATCTTGTGCGACCTGTAGGAATATTTGGGGGGACACAGCACAGACAGAGACGAGGGAGCAAGGCCGGAGCGGAGTCGGTAGAAGACAGAATGACCACCTACCTGCCTGCGGTGAGTGAGTGAAAGGCCCTCGGAGTTAGCTTCATCGCAGGAGATTCCAATGATTCTGAAAGCTTTGGTTTCAACAGCGTGAAGCCGAGCTAGGTGTGAGGCAGGGGCACCGGCCCAGAGGGGAGAACAGTATTCCATAGAGCTGCGGATGAAAGCCTTGTGTGAGGGTGAGGAGCTCAGGTGTGCCAAGGAAGGCCTTCGCATAAAGGAGGATGCCCAGTCGGCGACTGGCTTTGGAGGCCAGATTGGAAATGTGGTTTTCCCAGGAAAGATCATGGCAGAAAGTGAGACCCAAAAGCTTGAGTGACAGAACTTCTTGGAGAGGATTGTTGATAAATCAAATGGGAGGGTTTTCCAGACGATCTTTTCGGAGAGACATATTGAGAGTGTGAGATTTGTCAGGATTGAAAGACATGTTCCACTTGTTTGACCAGTCTGTGATTTTGTCCAGGTCTGCAGAGAGTGAGGAGAGGCTGCAGACTGCTGATCTGAGGGATGTGGAATGGAGCGGCAGAGAGTAGAGTCATCAGCAAAGAGATAGATAGGATTTTCCAGAGAGTCAGAGAGATCATTGATGAAGACCAGAAAAAGCACAGGGCCCAGAACACTACCTTGAGGAACTCCTGCCTGAACAGGAAGGGGAGATGAGAGAAATCCATTCAGCGCCACATGTTGACTGCGACCGGAGAGGAAGTCCGCAAGCCATGTATGGAGATTTCCATGGATACCATAGTAGGAGAGTTTGGTGAGCAGAGCGGGGTGCCAGACCATATCGAAGGCATGTGATATGTCAAGGGAGACAGCTCCGATTTCCTGTTTGGCATTAAGGACCTCCATCCATTGTTGAGACAGCAGTAGCAGTTGTCTACTACATTATTGCACGATATTCATTATTGCACGATATTCATTGTTGCACGATATTCATTATTGCACGATATTCGTTATTGCACGATATTCATTATTGCACGATATTCGTTATTGCACGATATTCGTTATTGCATGATATTCATTATTGCACGATATTCGTTATTGCACGATATTCATTATTGCACGATATTCATTATTGCACGATATTCATTGTTGCACGATATTCATTATTGCCGATATTCATTATTGCACGATATTCATTATTGCCGATATTCATTATTGCACGATATTCATTATTGCACGATATTCATTATTGCACAATATTCATTATTGCACGATATTCATTATTGCACGATATTCTTTATTGCACGATATTCATTATTGCACGATATTCATTATTGCATTCTCAGATGGATGCGTAATCATTTGGGAGGATCAAATGCCAAATGCACAGACACCCGTACACGCACGTTCACGTGTGACTTTGTTCCTAATGGTGTTTCTCCTACTAAGTGTGAGCTGCATAAAATGCTCAAAAAGCCATATTGTTGGAAAATGAAGAGGATGGCCATTTTGCTTTATTCCTTCGATGGCGCATTCACATGTTTTCTGTTCTGTGCATGTTGGTCTGGAGATTGCTTTTAAGATGATGATGTTTGTATGTTTATTTTCCTTATTCCTTATTTTACAGTCAGGTCGGTCTCGTGACTGCCACTGGTAACATGTAACCCTGAACCATGTAACATGTAACCATGTAACCCTACCTGCTGAATGGTCGGGTCGTCAGCGACTAAACCGACTACCCTCACTGGCTTTGTCAGCGGGGAGTGTGACAACCTGCAAGACTAAAAACAATACCTGCTAAAGGGGGATGAGCTCCCTTAGTAAGCCAACGACCATCCAGTAAGGAGATTGGGTCTTCTAAAAAACACCCATCCGGTTGGACTGGTTATTTATGCAGTAGGTTGTAGACAGCAACCGCTCAGGGCAGTACTACCGTTCGGACTTAGGAGCGTTAAAGTGGTGCCCGGAATCATCTTACACTCTCCATGTCAGGATTGCTGTTCTGTCTCACTTAAACTATCGCTACCGGCCTAGCTTTAATTTCTCTTTCTTACAAAACAAACATCGTACAATTTTCATCATACACTTTCTTACTCATTTTCACTCCTCACCTTCACCTTCTCTCTCTCTGTTATTTCTCTTTATGCAGTTATTTTATTTAAGGCCTGGCCACGATGAGGACGATATAGTCCGTGACTGGAGCCTTCAACATAAAAAAGCATGTTTTCCTTATTCGCCGATGTTTACTTTTCTTTCTTTCTTCTGTTTTTGGCAGGGACACATGCATCTGCATTGAGAGCAATGGCGACGGTGGACAGACGTCGTGAGATAGGCCTGTATCCGATGAGAACGCCCGTGCTCTGGCAGAAAATGGCAGCTTCCTCTTCAGTTGATGTTTTATTATCCTGAGGGGAACATTTCCTGTGGAATACAAGCTGTATGAAAAAAATACACAGAGCAATCATGAGGAAAATGTGTGCAAATGGGTAATGGTGGGGAGTCGCTTTGGATTTTCAGGCGGTGTCGTTGGTTTTGAACCTGAACACTTGTTCGACCACTACCTTTGGAAGCGATGAACCGCCTTTGACACAAACTGGGTTGATGAAGCGTTCGTCTCCTGGCATCATTGTGGTGGTTTGGTCACATTACCAGTGTGCACTTGAGCGATGCAGCACGAAGGAAGGCCTTACGCCTCGCTCGTGGCCTTGAAGGTTCTGCGTGACTCCCGTGACACCATTAACCGCCATGATGGTTTGGTTTTGGGTAATCCAATTTGCATCACACTTGGCTATGGTACTTTCTTTTAAATGAGAAAGCAGTGTATGCATGATGTCATTTTGGATCGGTGTTTAGAACACTTTTTTATTAGAGGAGGATGCTGAAACAGCTCAGTTAAAGAGTAACAATGCCACAAGATGGACTCCTCCATGAGTCGTTCTTGTTCAGTGCTGCAGATTCTTTAAAATAGCCATCTAGTGTTGAAGTAAAACGAGCTAAACGCAATACTTTGCTCCTATTCTCACTATAAATTGAATGAGGATAATGTTTGTGGTGATTTTGATAAATGGATTGATGTTCTGTGGTTGATTTAAACCAAATATTTTTGAGGAACGGAACGCTATCGGACGAAGGAAGGATGTACCTGCACTGCCGTCAAGGGGGCTCTAGTTGTCCAAATCATGTTTGTGACATCCGGCGGTTCACCTGGACCTCCTCCGGAGACCAGCTGGCTAACTGGCCAACAACTTCATTCATTATCAAAACATTCACAGTCCCAATGTCCCAGCTTTCTCACAAACACGAAGGAGAATATATCCACCTTACGTCAGCGTGGGGTTCTATCATTCTGCAATTGTAGAATACCATAGGCACCGCTCTTGCATCCTGCCTTCGGATAAAGAATAATGTGAAGTGATGTATTTCACCTGAAACTGAAATAACTACTTTATGAAAATGTCTATTGTACGAATTGGGAAAAGGTATGATAGAGGAGGGTGGGAGCCCAAATTGGATGAAAGGTTAGGTGAGAAATGGGGGCTTGATAGCTTACAGAAGTGGTTTCAGGAAGGATAGGTGAGAAATGGGGGCTTGATGACTCACATAAGAGGTTTCAGGAAGGATAGGTAAGAGATGGGGGTTTGATGGCTCACATAAGGGGTTTCAGGAAGGATATGTGAGAGATGAGGGCTTTATAGCTCACAGAAGGGGTTTCAGGAAGGAGAGTTGATGGCTCACAGAAGGGGTTTCATGAAGGATAAGTGAGAAATGGGGGCCCTGATGGCTCACAGAATGGGTTTCCGGCAGGATAGGTGAGAGATGGGGGCTTGATGGCTCACAGAAGGGGTTTCAGGAAGGATATGTGAGAAATGGGGGCTTGATGGCTCACATAAGAGGTTTCAGGAAGGATTGGTGAGAGATGGGGGCTTGATGCCTCACAGAAGGGGTTTCCAGAAGGATAGGTGAGAAATGGGGGTTTGAAGCCTAACAGAAGTGTTTCCAGAATGACAGGTGAGAGATGGGGACTTGATGGCTCACAGAAGGGGTTTCAGGAAGGATAGGTGAGAAATGGGGCCTTGAAGGCTCACAGAAGGGGTTTCAGGAATGATAAGTGAGAAATGGGGGCTTGATGGCTCACAGAAGGGGTTTCCAGATGGATAAGTGAGAAATGGGGGCTTCATGGCTCACAGAAGGGGTTTCAGGAAGGATAGGCGAGAAATGGGGGCTTGATGGCTCACAGGAGTGGTTTCCGGAAGGATAGGTGAGAAATGGGGGCTTGAAGGCTCACAGAAGGGTTTCCAGAAGGATAGGTGAGAGATGAGGTCTTTTGATGGCTCAACAAAGTGGTTTGCGGAAGTTTCCGGAAGGATTAGTGTATTATGGGGATCATGGGTGGATCTGGGGTAATGGTGATGGGAACAAAAACCCACACGGTAACTGTCGCATTCACATTCGGTTTAAATAAAGTATTTTTAACTGTGCATTTATTAGGGTGTACATACATTAGAATTTGTAGTGGCTTCACAGGAATTATGTTGGTTTTATGGTTAACCGGAATGTGTTGCCATTGTGACTAAATTAGGTCTACATGTATTTAATACTGCCTGCCATGCCATGAGAGGTGCAGAAGAACAACTTCATTCCCCAGCCTATGCCAAGGGACTCTTTGTATGAAATCAGAGGATTATGGATAGGTGTGAACCCCCAACACCTATTAAAGTGCTGCAGAATATTTATTGAGTTTGACAAGTTTGCGTGACAGATGTGTACTCATTTGCAACACCCGGAATGTTTTCCTTTTTTTTTTTCTTTTTTTTTTCATTTCACCACAGCATGAGTTGTTCCCTGGATTCCAGGTTATGACAGAGGTGAGACTAATGATCATGCTGCACTGGCAATGATATTTGATCAAAATGCTCGAAGTTTTAATTTGCAACTTGGTCGGAGAAAAAACAGGACCGGTTCTTTCATCACTTCTGCCTTCCAAGGTGGACGGAGGTTGTTTTCACCCACCGGCGGAGTTTGGGGGGTAGGGGGGCAATGCCCCCACCTTAATTTTTTTCAATAATTTACAATTAAGATAAAAACATCCCATATTTAAAGGTGAGTAACAAAGCGAAACAGAACCCAAGTACGTGGATTTCTTCCCCCAGCCACAGCAGATATTGCGGTATTTGCATAGAGTGATGTGATTGGCTGCATCCATTTTCAAATCAGATGAACAACTTTAAAATTTGTAATTTTTCATAAATGAAGCCACTTCGGACCGAAGCTCTTTTGACGTTTACGCTCATGGAAGGGAAAAACGATTGTACCTACTTTAGTCATTATAGTGGGGGCATTATGTGCATGGGTAATTTTTTCTTTTCATTTCAAATTGATGCCAAAGTTTCGTTTTCAGTACCAATTTGAAGGTAAGGGCCGATAGAACAATTTTGCATCGAGTGTCAAGCACTCAGATCAAAAATGGGGCTTCTGGGGACGTGGGGGGTTCCCGACCCCCCACCGGCCTATGCGAAATATGGAAACAACTTTTGAATGGATGATCCGATCTGAACATATGAGGTATGTTTGGATTCAGGATCAGGAGTGGCAACTTAAATTTCAAGCATATTGCCCATTGTTACGTGCTCCTCCCCAAACCCCGGTCACGGTGTACCTCCGAGCCTCGAAAGGAGTCACGGCAGAAAGATGTGTTATTCTATGTGTCAATGACCAATGGTGAAACCACACCAATTGTTACCAAAAAACAAGTATTGTATTAATGTCACACAAGAATAACAGCACAAGTACAATATTAATCAATTGTACAACAAATATTATATCATTCCTACGATGGTACCATCCGTTTCTTATTCAATAACTCACTGTGCTCCAAGTGAGCGAAAATAACATTCCCAAAGTCTCTGTCCCGGCACCAAGCCAAAGTCGATCCACGCTCCGGTGATCGCAAGAAAAATGTCGTATCGAGACCAGAATCCAGTTCGGCTGACAGTCACTCTGCCAAAGAGATGCAAAGGTGCCCTCAAAAAGCGACTGGGAAATCACACCTTCGGGTATGAACGTTCAACGGCTCCCAAACGGAGGACCGCAAATTCCCAAATGAAATCCACGTTACACACGCAAACCAGGTTAACGGCTGGGTGCGATGAAATGGCTGGAGCGAGGTGAAAAGGCTGGAGCGATGCGCAATGGCGGGAGCGAGGCAAAATGGCGGATGGGCCCGTACTGGAGGCATACCTGCTCTCCAACAACGATTCTCTTCAGAATCAACCGCAAAACCTGTCACGCAGGTTTATCTGTCACTACGATCACAAGTCTGTCACAGGAATCCCTTTCCTGGGAAAACCAAAGTTCGCTCGTGACCCACGTTCACCAGCGTCTGCTCAAGACCTCAAAGCAGCTCGGCTTGTCCTCTCCCGACCTCCTTTCTCCGCTTTTACGCTTCCTCCTCTTCTTCTCCCGGTTTCTCCCGATCCGGTTTCTTTGAAAACACTAATTTTTCACCTTTTGAAAACAGTTATCTCCATTTCACTTAAACGATAACAATAATAGTACATGGATCCAAAAATGCTTACAGTGGATGAAAACCACGACGGAAGTGACGAATCCATAACACTCCCCACCCTCAAGAAAGAAAGTTGGAACATAGTGAAAACTTTCTTTTCATGCAAAACCCCTTTTTAACAAACAAAAGTAAAACTCACACCCAAATGATCAACTCGCGTGAGCAACAATAATTAATATTCCCCAGAGGAAAGCAACAAAACTTCCAAACAACCTACAGGAATTTTCAAAGTTAGTTCACTCTGGATAAAGCATCAGCAACGACATTGTCCCTGCCCTTTACATGCTCAATTTCCAAGTTGAACTCCTGCAAAGCCAAACTCCATCTCATCAACCTCTGATTTTTATTTTTTGAATGAAGGTTATGGGGTTGTGATCAGTGAAGAGTTTTAACTCTGGATTCTCTTGCACCCCGACTACAGGTATGACAGGTGAGACAGGAACCATTTTTTCCACAGGCTTCCTCTCATAATATTTCTTCAGTCGGTTGACATGACACAGCTGCCGCTTTTTCCGTCAGTCGGGAGTTGTCACCACGTAATCTGTTTCATTAACCCTCCTTTCGATCGCATCGGGACCAAAATACCTAGCCTGTAGTGGCTGACCTGGATCAGGAAGCCACACTAACACTCGGTCCTCAGGACTGAAATTTCTTATGTGAGATTTCTTGTCATGTCTCACTTTCATTTTATCCTGTGTCACTTTCAAGTTTCCTCTCGCAACTTCACAAGCCTTTGCCAATCTGTGCCTAACCGTTGACACATACTCTACCACTGTTGACTGCGACTCCTCCTGTAGCCACTGTTCTTTCACCAATTTCAATGGTCCTCGAACTGCGTGTCCAAACACAAGTTCAAAAGGACTGAATCCCAATGACTCCTGAACAGATTCCCTCGTAGCAAACAACAATAAGGGTATTCCTTCATCCCAATCCTTGTCACATCCAAAACAAAACGTTCTGATCATATTCTTCAATGTCTGGTGAAACCTTTCCAAGGCCCCTTGGCTCTCGGGATGGTAAGTACTTGATCTTACTTGCTCCACTCCCAACAGGTGTACCACTTGCTGAAAAAGTGTTGACATGAAATTGGAACCCTGATCAGACTGGATGACCTTAGGTAGGCCAACCAAAGTGAAAAATTTAATCAAGGCCTTCGCAATAACTGCCGCAGTAATTTTTCTAAGAGGCACTGCTTCTGGGAACCTCGTGGAAGCGCACATGATGGTCAGCAAATACTGATGTCCAGCCTTAGTCTAAGGTAAAGGGCCTACACAGTCAATAATGACACGGCTGAATGGTTCTTCAAAAGCTGGAATTGCTTTTAAAGGTGCGGATGGGACTTTCTGATTAGGTTTTCCCACCAGCTGGCAAGAATGGAAAGATTTACAGAACTCCACCACATCACGTCGCAATCCTGGCCAGAAAAAATGTACCAATATTCTGTCACATGTCTTGTTCACTCAAAGGTGCCCGGCCCAAGGTGTCTCATGTGCCAAACTCAATATCTCCTTCCGGTACGGCGGTGGCACCACAATTTGGTAATGAAATTTCCACTCATCATTTGCTGGCACCTCCGGTGGTCTCCATTTTCTCATGAGTATTTCCCCTTTCATGAAGTAACCAACAGGTATCTTAATAGCCTCTTCCACTGTAACGGCTTTATCAATCAAACTCCGTAGCTCCAAATCTCTGTTTTGTTCTTCAACAAGTCTCTTTCGGACCAGCACTGTTTGTTCAACCTCGTTCCCAGATGTCTCCGACGGACACTCCATTTCCTCTTTTGGTCCAGATGCCACCTTTTCCTTAGGTTCCTTGATGTCACTCCCTTTCCTATTATTTCTTCCAGACTTTTCCTCCAATATCTCTATGGAACCCAAATCCACATCGCCTTCCTTCTCCTTCTCTTCAGAGCACTTCCTACCCATAGCACGAGTCACTGCACAGGATGGAAAGATACCCGGAATCTTATGCTCTAACTGTGCGGTGTTATTTTCCATACTGGGCTTTTCAACCAACATCGGATTACCAGAAACTCGACCCCCGGCCAAATCATTCCCGATAATAAAAGAGATTCCCTCTACAGGAAGAGTGGCTTTTAACCCCACAGTGACCCTTTCCTGACACCAAATCAGACTCTAAATGGATGACATGAAGAGGAGCTTTAACATAGCCACCAACCCCCTGTAAAAGAACACTAACACCAGTTGCCGTCTTCTCTGACAATGGCAAAATGCCCTCAAGCATCAAAGATTGATGTGCTCCTGTGTCCCTCAATACCCTAACAGGTCTCTGGTTCGTTAAGTCTCCATCCAGTGACACAACCCCCTCGGAAATAAAAGGTTTGTAACCCTCTTGGAAAAGGTCGTTCTGTGATGCTGTAACTTTGGCATGGGAACCTTCACAAGGCACTGTCCTCCAAGGACGATTTCTCGCATTGGCCAACGCATTCGGAGTTGCACTAGTCTGACTCCGCTCCTGATTTTTCCTTTTCAGAGCGTAACATTGGGACATCAAATGCCCAGGTTTCTTGCAAAAAGCGCAAGTAGGCCCGGAGGAAAAACTCGTGGTCTGCCTCGGGCCCCTCGGAAGATAGGTATGTCTTGGAACTGCAGTTTTCTGATCCCTAAAAGTCGCGGTATCAGATTTGTCCCCATAGTCCTCTCTAGGCCGCCTCCATGAAAATTTGTTCTCTGAACCTGATTTTCCATAACTCCCCTGGCTAAATCTAGGCTTGAAGTTAGGTTTGTGGAACCCCATCCTGTGTGTCAAGGCATAGTCATCTGCCACTGTTGCTGCCTCATACAACTCCGGTACTTTTTTTTTCATCCAGATGTACTTTAATGTCTGCGTCGACACACTGTTTGAATTCCTCCACCAAGATCAATTGTCGTAAGAGGTTGAAGTCTTTCCCAATCTCCTTCGAGTCACACCACCTATCAAACATAGTTTCCTTCATTCGGGCAAACTCCACATGGGTCTCACTCTCCCTCTTCCTGGCATTCCTGAATTTGTGTCGGTAAGCTTCAGGGACCAATTCATAGGCTTTGAGAATGGCTTTCTTCGCTATCTCATAATCCGCACATTGGTCAATCCGTAAAGCCAAAAATATATCTTGAGCTTTACCCACCAGAACACTTTGCACTAACATAGTCCAGGACCCCACAGGCCATTTTAGCATTTGAGCCACCTTTTCAAAATGTAAAAGAAAAACTTGGCTACCTCCTTTTCATTGAAGGGTGGAACCAGCCTCAGATGCCGACCAACATCCCAAGAGTGCTGACTGGTTGTCGAACTAGCCGGCATGGACACTAATTCTCTCCGTTCCCCCAGTAATTCCAGCTCCTTGAGTTTAAGTTCCCTCTGGTAATCCATGTCCCGTTCCTTTAACTCCCTTCCGGCTCTTCTTTCCTCTGCTCTTCTTTCTTCTTCAGCTCTCCTTTCCTCTGCTCTCTCTCCTCGAGTTCTCCTTCCCGTTTTGCTCTTTCCTTTTCCGCTTTCCATTCCAGCTCTTTTAACCTTTCCTGGCTCTGCAGTTGCATCTCCATTTTCCGGAGCTCTACATTTCCTTTTTCCTCTGGTAACCAATCCAAGGCTACCTCTTCCCATGTTCATTGTCTACCACCAATGTCTGAATCTCTGTTTTCTTCATACTAACTCGGACCTCCAAGTTAAAATATTTGGCCAATATCATGAGATCCGATCTTTTAACGCCTGGAACTGTGCCTCATTAGGGGACGCCGCAAACTTTTCTGCATCAAACACCATGGTGACTATTAGTTAGCACCTGTTAACCTTCACACAAAAATTTCCAATTTTTTTGAAACATTTGGGAATGTTAGAAAATTCCAATTTTGGGAATGTTAGGGAATTCAATCCCGGACAAGCTCCTAATTACTGTTATGTGCTGCTTCCCAAACCCCGGTCACGGTGTACCTCCGAGCCTCAAAAGGAGTCACGGCAGAAAGATGTGTTATTCTATGTCAATGACCAATAGTGAAACCACACCAATTGTTCCCAAAAAACAAGTATTGTATTAATGTCACACAAGAATAACAGCACAAGTACAATATTAATCAATTGTACAACAAATATTATATCATTGCTACGATGGTACCATCAGTTTCTTATTCAATAACTCACTGTGCTCCAAGTGAGTGAAAGGAACATTCCCAAAGTCTCTGTCCTGGCACCAAGCCAAAGTCGATCCATGCTCCGGTGATCGCAAGAAAAATGTCATATCGAGACCAGAATCCAGTTCGGCTGACAGTCACACTGCCAAAGAGGTGCAAAGGTGCCCTCAAAAGGCGACTGGGAAATCACACCTTCGGGTATGAACGTTCAACGGCTCCCAAACGGAGGACCGCAAATTCCCAATCGAAATCCAGGTTACACACGCAAACCAGGTTAACAGCTGGGTACGATGAAATGGCTGGAGCGAGGTGAAAAGGCTGGAGCGATGCGCAATGGCGGGAGCGAGGCAAAATGGCGGACGGGCCCATACTGGAGGCGTACCTGCTCTCCAACAACGATTCTCTTCGGAATCAACCACAAATCCTGTCACGCAGGTTTATCTGTCACTGCGATCACAACTCTGTCACAGGAATCCCTTTCCCGAGAAAACTAAATTTCGCTCGTGACCCACGTTCGCCAGCATCGGCTCAAGACCTCAAAGCAGCTCGGCTTGTCCTCTCCCAACCTCCTTTCTCCGCTTTTACGCTTCCTCCTCTTCTTCTCCCAGTTTCTCCCGATCCGGTTTCCAGTTTCTTTTAAAACACTAATTTTTTACCTTTTGAAAACAATATCTCCATTTCACTTAAACGATAACAATAATAGTACATGGACCCAAAAATGCTTGCAGGGGATGAAAACCACAATGACGGAAGTGACGAATCCGTAACACCATAGAAGCAATAATTTTGCCGGTATCGGGGCATATCCACACAAAAAGACCAACGGTCATAGGCCCGGTAAGCTGAAACATGTTTTTTTTAAAATAAACTCGACAATTATACTCGGACCCAATGATATAGTGACATTTTTATTTATCTTTTTAATTTATCTAAACTGTGCTACAATATGGTGGTGAGTAACTGCTTGGACACTTGCTTGAATAACTCCTTGAACAATAGTTTTAATAAGAAAGTGGCAAACAAATCGACCATACGCACAAATTTGATCTACATGGGAGGTGTGCCAGGGGAAACCTTTGTTGTCCAGAAAGAACATCAGGGCAAGACTAAAGTTTGCCAAAGAACACCTAGGAAAAGACCAGCACTTCTGGAACAATGTGCTCTGGACAGATGAGTCAAAGGTAGAGCTATTTGGCCACAGTACCAGAACACATGTTTGGCGAAAACCAAAGACAGCATTTGACCACAAGACCCTGATACCAACTGTAAAGCATGGTGGTGGAAATATTATGGTTTGGGGCAGCTTTGCTGCATCATGGCCTGGGCAGCTCATCATCATAGAATCCACTATGAATTCTTCATTGCACCAGAGGGTGCCTGAGGATAATGTGAGGCCATCTGTCGGAACGTTGAAGCTCAACCGAAGGTGGACCTTGCAACATGACAATGACCCTAAACATACCAGTAAATCCACCAAGGAATGGCTGAAAAGAAAGAAATGGAGGGTTCTGGAATGGCCAAGTCAAAGCCCGGATCTAAATCCCATCGAGATGTTGTGGGGGGATTTGAAACGAGCTGTGCATGCAAGAAACCCTTCAAACATCGCACAGCTGAAATAATTCTGCATGGAGGAGTGGGCAAAAATTTCTCCCAGTCGATGTCATTGACTGGTAGACAGTTATAAGAAACGCCTACTTGAGGTTGTTTCTGCCAAAGGGGGCAATACCACCTATTAGAGCCACGGGTGTACTTACTTTTTCCACATGCGAAATTTGCATTTATGTTTATTTAAATTATACAATGCACTACACAATGTAAATGTTTCATGATATTTGTTATATTATATCACCTTTATCTATCAATATTATTGAAATGAAGATCAAATAGCTGTATGTTGAAATATGTTGAAAAAGTCAAAACTTTACATGGGGTGTACTTACTTTTTCACGTGACTGTACATGCGTGTCTGCATTTTAAAAATTCATTTTCTCGGAAACCGTTGGTCCAATTGACATGAAATTTTCACCATAGGAGGGACTCCTCCTGTGGAATATTTTAGTGAATATTATGACGTCAAAGCTCACGTGATACGGGCGCCATCTTGGAAAAACCAAAAAACTTTGCACCTCTATATCTCAAAAACTGCTGCACAGAAATAATTGAGATAGGTCTCATTGCAAAGAACTCTCCATGCGGAATAATATAGGTGAATGATGACGTCATCGGTGCCGCCGTTATGACGTCATAATTCGACAAGTAAAAAACTTTATCCGATAAGGATGAAATTTCTTGAGCATATTCTCGGTATAAATTGATGCAGAAATAAAATTATATTGACATCGTAGGTCACGTGGTTCGTACGCCGTATTGTTTTGAGTGAAAAGCCTGAAAAACCACTAAAATCCAATATTCTCCTAAACGACTGAACAGATCGAGGCCAAACTTTGCAGGTGGAATTGCATACCCATGACGAACAAAACAAGTCAGCGAGCATTACGTCATGCATCACATGGTTTCAGAGTTATGACGTTTTTAAGCATAAACGTTTAAAACCAAGCTCCTCCCTCATTTTTGATCCTTTCGAGGGGAAAATTTACAGATGTGCTCAGCATATCAGTCTACTAAAATGACCTTTTGGAATTTTCGATCGGTCGCGTGGTTTGGCAGATATAAATAATTAAATGCAAATATTTTAAAAAATTATAACTATTGAACCGCTTCACTGATCGACGTGAAACTTTAGATTATAGTAGAGGTAATGAAGTGTAATATGTGTGCAAATTTTCAATATGATTGGATGTACAGTCTGGAAGCTAGAAGTTGTTATTGCGTGAAGAAGAAGAGTCGTCTAAAGTGGGCATGGAATTAATTATCACACTGCACATGACGAGCAGGCAAAGTACGGAGCGACCTCACAGGCTCATTTTGACCTCAAATAAAATTCTGATTTCAGATTTGTCAATCACTGAGGTATATTAACACATGACCAAAATAGATTTGGCAAAATTCCGACGATTTTTGACGAAAATATAACACTTGTGTCTGCATTTCAGTAAAGTAAAGTGTGTGCCGTGTCAGCATTTAAAAAATTGAAACGTGGTTCATTGTAAATAATTCCATATGGGGAATAGGTGTTGTTAACGATGACGTCATTGGTGCCATAATTATGATGTCATAATTCGACAGGGACAACCCAGTCTGATCAGTTTGAAATTTATTGAACATGATCTTTGCAACAATTATTTAGAGAATATAAATTTATGATGTCATCGCTCATGTGGTCTGGCAGCCATATTGGATCAAAAAAAAAAGAAACTTTCAAAAATAGAAGAGTTGGCTCACACCAAGTTGACTGCGCAGGGTAAGTATTCTATAAATACCATCTAGTTTATTCAAGAATTTGTTGTTATGCTAAAAGTAATATTGGTGGTAGCTGGTAAACATGCCAAATTAGAAAGCATCTGAAAATGCAAAGCCCGTCTGCATCCATTTGTATTCAGACGTCGTTCTCTTCTTCTTCCACCTGCTCAAAATAATGAAAACAGTTTTCAAAAAAAAGTACAAAATGAAAATTGGTGATTGTATCCAGACTTGACCTTTCATCTTTAGATCTAAAAAAAAAATCAGTTTTTAGCTTTCGATTGGTGATCCAATTCTGTGACCCAATATGCAAATTCTTAAAATTTCAGGTCGATCAGTTGAAAATTGACAATTTTATGTGATACTGACCTTTTGACCAAAATTATTAATTTGCCTTCTCCATATTCTCACAATAAAGCTTTGTTGAAAATTTGATGTCAAAACCTAAATAGTAAAAAAGTTACGGCCTGGACACACACACACACACACACACACACACACACACACACACACACACACACACACACACACACACACACACACACACACACACCACACACCACACACCACACACCACACACACAATCCATAGACGTTGCAAGGTATTGCTTGTGGCCAAATTTTCTTAATGGCCTTGCCCACTGTCCATGGACAAGTTGGTGGATAAACCTGCCATCCATCGGGTTTGGCAATCATGCTCAAATCATCGGTCCAGCAGCAGACTTTACTCTTTCCGCCGCCATCTTGATAGGATTTGGACATTTCAGATAGATATCCACAGTTCAAATACCTCCTCTAGTGTCTCGAATAAATGCGATCACAGAAAGAGTGTCTAACTGCGAATATCTAAATTGTCCAAGGCATACCAACATCATTTGTAAGCAAAAAGATGGGATTTCATTGCTTTCGTGGAGTTCTGTTTCACACAGTTTCGAGAACGTTCCACGAAATTCCCAAGAAAACATCTTCATACGATGCTTCATGTTGGAAGGCAATGCTCACGTATGTAAACACCATTACTTGGAATCTGGACAAAGTGTCCTGTTGTGTTGACAGTTATTACAACTTCCTTTCAAGCCAAGTCAGCACACAAATTCTTTGGTGACTTTTGAAAAAAAATCAAAGCGCAATACTTTTTCTTCCACTCAAAACAAATGCTGCAAAATCGAGGAATTATGCTCGAAGTTCTCCATGACACTGATTATATAGTCCTTCACACATTTCATAAAAAGACACTCACCCGATGTTCTTTAATGGAGTAGTCGAAGATGTGTGCACTCTAAAGTGGATTTGTGGAGTACCGTTGCTGTATGTTTACTCCACTACGTTGGTCCATTGTACCAAATTTTCATTGGTATTCAGGGCCTTGTGCTGTGGTATAGTAAATATTGAGCAACAGGGAACTAAAACTTAGGAATTCTTCTGCGTTCTTTGTAGTTAATTCGCCTAATCAACTCAGGAGATAATGACGATCACTATGGTGCATCGCACAACATCAGAACGCTCCAGTAGAACTCCACAAAATACATGGCTCGTACACACACACACACACACACACACACACACACACACACACACACACACACACACACACACATACACACACACAGACACACACACACACACAACTCATCCATTTACAGTAGAGTGTTAAAGGGTATTTTGGGTCTGCAGGGTCTTTTGGGCCCTCAGGGTATTATGGGTGTTTTGGGTCCTCGGGGACTTTTGGGGCATCTGTGTCTTTTGGGTCCTCGGGGACTTTTGGGGCCTCGGGGTCTTTTGGGTCCTCTAGGACTTTTAGCTCCTGTGGGTCTTTTTGTTCTTTGGATTATTTTGGGTCTTCGGGGACTTTTTGGTTATCTGGGTATTTTGGGTCTTCGGGGACTTTTGGGGCATCTGTGTCTTTTGGGGCCTCGGGGTATTTTGGGTCTTCAGGAACTTTTGGGTCATCTGGGTCCTTGGGGACTTTTGGGTCTTTTGAGTCTTCAGGGTCTTTTGTGTCCTTGAGGTATTTTGGGTCCTCTGGGTCTTTCGGGATCTCAGGGGTCTTAAGGATCATAGGAGTCTTAAAGGTTCTTCAAAGGTCGAAGGGGTCTCAGCAGTCTAAAGAGTTAAAAGGTACATTTAAATAGCACGTAATACATAATTAATTAATAGATGTATGTAATTAATATACACAAAAAGTATGCCTCACACAAACACACACACAACTCATTCAATTCAAAACATTTTTAGGGTCCACACAAGAGCGAGGATCAAGGCCTGAGGAAATCGATGAGTTTTGGATGAACCAACCCTTGAGCCTTGACTTGACTGTATACAAAAAATATATAGAAGCAATACACACATACACTTGTCTTTTAGCAATGGATGCAAAAATCTAGTATAATTTTTCAAGTAAAATGAAGTAAAAATCTAGCAATATACTGTCGGATCCCAACATTCGTGGAAGCAATGTGAGGCAGATGGCATCATTTTGAAAGTCCCATATTATTGGTTGACTGTGCCTTTTTCTTTACTTCTAGGGATATGTGTATCATGTATATATGTATATGTTGTAAATATTTTCAAGTGTTTGTGTGTTTCTTTGTGCGCCTGTACGTTACTCTTTCAGGGCCGAACCGTAGCACCTAGAGGCCACAAATGTTGTGTGTAGGTACTACAGGAACTTGGCAAAGTTTTAAGCTACTGCACATTGGCCTTTAAATCCGTTTTGAGGCCACCAAAGGCCGCTATAAAGTGTATATTGGGATGAGCAGTCAGGAAGTGCTGCCGCTGGCCTGCAGGCAAAAAGTAACCACCATGAGGCCAATAACTACATAGCTTTTCAATGTCCAACACGTACCGAAACCACCACAGGGAAAAGATCACCCTGCCATGCAGCACCACGTAACCCCTACCCCGGATATGCCCTCTGGTTGATGTATCTTCTTATAATCACACTAAAATATGCCATTTGGTGTCTGTCTGATCAATTTTTGACCCCAATACATTCTGTCGTTCCTTATCCAATCTCAACCAAACTTGACTGGATGACAAAGGGTTACACAAGGAAGGTTGTGGCCCATTAATTTGCCCCTCCCCCAAGGGGGGTTCTCCCCCGAGCGGGTGTTCCCCGCCATTGCCGTCAATGGGGTTGCATGTTGAGGTGTATATCGATGTTAAGTTAGCTTTATCGTAGCGTTTTCCCAAGGCCGCTTAGAATAACAAAACGAATGATAATAGCATAATATTAATGTTATTCCCAAACAATATTAATACTGTAGCGGTTGCCGCTGAACATACACAATCGCCTTACACCTGCCAAGGATGCAACCACGGAGTGATCGCTGTGCCGGGCTTGCCCAGACCGCCTGGAGACGCTCAGTCTCGCCTTTCCCGGGCATGTCCGGACTCGCCTTTCCCGGTGTCATGGCAGTGGTTTGGGACTCAAGACCAATGACCGGAAAACAGGTTTACAAAAGATCCAGACTTTATTAACTGGTTGTTCACTTTCATTCCAATACCAAATAACTACCGTTTAACTCAATGGACCAGGTAACTCTATCCGCATAGTCCCTCTTCCTTGGCCGATGTCTTCTCCGCAGCGCCGTACTCGTGGTACGCGTTCATTCCATCGGGCAGAGCTTCTGAGGACAAGTGTGTTGACTCAAAGTTTGCTCTGGTTTATATGGACAAACTGGAGTTAATCCCCTGTGCGCTGAATGTTAATCCTCCGTGCGCTGAAGCTCCTTGGTCATCCACAATCGCCCTCCTGGCATCAACTCGCTCCCCTCCTGCTGTGAGTTCCATTTACCTCACAATAGGAGGGTGCTCTAGCCCGGGGCTGTACAGGAGGTGGACAACGGACTCCCAGCTTTAACAGAGCGAGATACATTCCTAACATTCTTACGACCACCTATTGGTTCACTCACCAATCTCATAACTAGTTACATAGTATAAAGATTTATTCTACCACAATCCCTCATCTTTTTGTTTTATGTTTATATTAACCATTAATCTAAACATCAATTTAAGTTAACAATCAATCACTACAAGTAAACATAAATACAAGTATAAGTAAACAATCACTCACTACAAGTAAACATCAATACAAGTATAAGTAAACAATCAATCACTACAAGTAAACATCAATACAAGTATAAGTAAACAATCAATCACTACAAGTAAACATCAATCCAATTTCCTTAGGCATACACCGTCATCCTTCAAGAATCACAAAACATTTCGTTGGTCATTGACTCCTTCCATATTGTTAATTCAATCTATTTCACTTCCATCACGAATATCTTTGCAAAACAACACTTCACCATCACCAAGACACAACAATTTCACTTCATTTTCAAGTTTTGTAAAGCATCTGCAACATCTGGCAAAAACGTTTGCCTCCACACAAATGTTGACTCTTTGTTTGAAAGGAAGGGCTGATCACTTGTGTTTGAATCCAGGTATGAAACATTTTCTCCTAATGTCTTCATAGCACCTGCACTACTTCGTGTAGGGTCTGGCTGTTTGTAATAACTGCACGGAGTCATTGACTGACCCTGCTCTCCATGTAGCATTCTTGCCACTCTTGCTGTAAACCATAGTAATTCCTGAACGAGGCCTTCGCCCAGTTGTAGTCTACTTGCCTCCTCCCTCATTATGAGTGGGCAGCAAGTATTGGTGTGACGTTGATTGGCCAGCAAGATGTGGAACAGGGATGCCGGATGCATCCACAATGATGTTGGGACCATGGTGTTCAGGTCATTCATGGTCCATACCAGGAGCAACCAGCAGAATCGCGCACAGCTGTTGTGACAAGGGCACAGCCGTTTGTTTGCAGCTCCATGCTGGTTCCCCGGAAGTTGGTGAAGTAATAACATATGTCCCCGCATTTCACAGAGGTTGCAGGTAAAATGTCGTTGTCCTGCAACTTCTGATGTGATGAATGTTCGAAGCCTTCAAACAAGAGTAAGTGATTGCCTTCCTTTCATATGTTGCAGTGTGATCCAGGCAAATGGTCACATAAATTTCCTTGGTGAAGGTAAGCATCCATCTCCAAGTTACACGGGAGAATGTCTTCATCATTCTTTGAGAAAGAGGGTGTATGCCGCGATTAACTTCATTTTAGCCACAAATTTTCTTTCTCGGACTTCTTCCCAATTCCGTTAGCACTCCCTTCAAAATGTGATCTCGTCTTATCCTTATGCTCAGTCACATCTGAATCTGCTTTCCACACACACTGAATCAGATAGGGTATATCTTACCATGAAATCAGCATAATCATGTATGTCTTCCGACAGTTTCACATTCAACAATTTGTTGTTTTTCCTTAAAACATTCAAAAGTTATATTCATTTATATGCGTCACACAAATAATATTCAATCAGGTATATATTTTATTACTAAACTAAGAATAGCATCCACAAATGCTTTCAGGTTAATATAGTTCAAAAATTAACTCATGCAGGTATTTTAGCACTACTCTAATAAAATAAATTGTATATGATTACAATCACAAACGGGAATATCTAATTCCCAACAACAATTTTCCCAAACCAACAAATTAAGCATAATGTATTATTACCATAATTCCTCTCCACTTTTTATTTTCCCTTTTTTTTTCCTAACAGTGTGTCACTCGTGGTGATATGAGTTCACTGATCTTGTAATTGACACAACTCATAACATTGTCATTATGCCATTATCTTAATTCTACTGTATTCATTTGCAACATCACTTGATTTAATCTTTTAATCTCAGTATTTATGTCGCCATAAAAGTCTTCCTCTTGTGGTTCCACATTTCTTTCCTCATTTGTCACTTCATGCGTTATCATCGTGTTGTTGGTTACTTTATTCAAACACACCGTCACTAAGGCTTTCAAGCAAGCCACCACTAAAACAATTGTCAATATAACTACTAAACCACCAAACAAGTATTTGAGTATCTTAGCTGCTACTCCTCCAAATGTGTTTCCCAACCATGCAAAGGCACCCCCTTTTATATAATCGTGGTATCTTGCTCCCTCTTGTCCCACCTGTAGCCATCTGTAAAATATGTGAGCTACCCCTTGTATATGTTCATACCTATAACATAATTATATGTCAATGACATTCAACATTATATACCAAACTAACAAGCTTCCTAAAAGGTAAATAAAGAAAATCCCTTAATATGTAACATAAATCAGATTATTTGTCTTACCCTGATCCCCCTATCTCCCGGGGTCGAACTAAATCCCCTAATCATGAGTGTAGTTGTGATACATTATCCCTCATGTTGTGCTAATATCAGTAGATAATGGTATGTCATGTAGGCAAATAAATGTCACTATCTTCCCTAATTCAAGTAGGAATATTAAATGTTGAAATTGTAATGTTTATCAATGCAAGGGGTGTTAAAATGTAATTCAAATGAATGTAAATCACGACTATCATTTATCCGCCACTGAATGTTCTGCTGGGCTGCTAGGTGCAGCCTCATTTTCTGTGGGATCGTCCACCTTAGCCCCATGTGCTTGCTTGCAATGAGAGGTATGAATCCAACTTTCTATTTTGGGTCCATATTTGTTTCTATTCTTATCAATCTCCTATGGTTTATCAATTCGTTCCAAGATACCGCAACCAAAGGTTTTAACCAACGCTCTACCAAACTATTTCCAATGTGAACAAAAATGCCAGTGAAACAATGATTCGAAGAATTAACTTCAAGGGGTCAATAAATTTATTCTATAACCAGATCTAATTTTCCCATCCAATAGTTTGCTTTGCCACATGTCATATTATAACACTTTAATAAACCTTCGAAAAATGTTTCCCATCTCAACAAATTTCCTTTTTACAAATAGCCATGTGTAACTTACGTATTTAACTACAATTTCCTCTCAATTTGTTTGGCCTAACTGGCCGCAAAAGTGGCTGCCAGCATGCAGTACCGTTTTTTATCTACCAAGGAAGTGCTCGTCCACACAAGACCTCTACCAAAATGTTGTTTGTAAAAACAAATCTGGGATTTCTGATTACATGGATGCACACTCTCAGGACATTTTCAGGCTGCTGTTAACAATTCACTACGATAAATTAATTCCTTTACCCACAATCAAATAATTAGTACAAATTGAGGATATTATCCCTATCACATTCATTTATAGATTCATTATGTTGGATCTAATTTTTCAATAATTTCCCACTGCTGTAAGGAAGAACAATAGCTCTCATAAGTCTTAGTAATATCGTACTTAATTTACCCAGCATCGAATAATTTATTTACTATCCATTCTCATCTGTTAACCAGTGACTTTGTTTGAACTCCAAAACTTAATTTGATGAATCCCATGTGTACAGCTTATTGAAACCCCTACGTTTGTAGAAAATATCCAAGTAAGTGTTTTTTTTTTTGTTTTGTTTTTTACACCCCCTTAACTGTTGCTCATCCATTTCTATGCACCCAGTGAGTACTACTGACACCAATATGCCAATGTAGGTGTGCGAGATTAACAAATATGTTGCAGGTACATGTGACATCGCGTTCTGAGTATAAATGACGTAACAGCACGTTCACGTCTGCCCCTTGGTTTGAGATTCACAATGTATTCCGTTTTAAAACTCACAATAGTTCAAACCAGCAAGATTTTCTTTACTATTTTCCCATATCATCTCTGCCTAATACACATCCATACATACAGCACAATTTATATGCTGATAAAATTCAAGTTTATATATATAAAAATCCGTGAGCAGAGTACTCTGGGAAGTCAGTGTAAGACCTCTCCCAAATTTGGCTAATTTTGTACTCCCACATTTTTATGAAGCTCATATCCATAAATAGCTTTGATTCTCATCTAAATTCTAACAAAATGGAATCTCAAGATTACTCCCAATTGTTGCGTTGACTGCTCTCAAATGCTCTCAAATGCTCCCAACTGCTCTCAAATGTTGTGTTTTGTGTCCTTCCCCCTCTCTCCCCATCTTGTCTACCGCTCCCGATGTTGTATGTTTTATGTGTCGGTTTGTCTTTCTGTGTGATTAATGTTCGCTCTTTCACGAGCCTCGATCTTGTATACAAAAAAAAAAAAATATATTTTTTACTATCAATGAATTTACTATCAATGAATGGCTGCTCATAACTCAGCAAATCAAATCTTTCTATTCCATCTCTCTTGACAAAAAGGATAATGTTCATAATCAAATTATATTTCTATTTTATTTTACGAATTCTCTCGATATGCGATTCCATCCACATGGAACTATCTATTTTCAGACAAGGCACACTGTCGGTGTCAACAATCTTGTAAGATTGATACACAAAAACACACACACACATGCATTATGCATATTTGTTTGCGTTGGAACCATTATTTACAGATCAAGATGGGTGTCAATTTTATTTCAACTTCATAAAATTTGTCCATCAAATTTAAAATGCTAATACACAAATAGACTAAAAGTCTATTCTTAGAAAACCCCTATGATGTCGCATTGAAATTACCCTTTCAGTTTCCACAATAATTTATCCAAATTTGACTACACACCCATTTGCATGTCAGTCGACCACTGACCTATCAATCGTGCGGAACAATAGTCCGAATTTCCCACCTGATCATCATGTGACTCTTGTCACTTGGTTTGCCAAAAAATTGCAAAGCAATTGTTCCAAACATTGTAAATTTAAAATTTTGTGACCAACATAAAAGATCCAATTTCGGCATTTGATCAATTAATTATCAATTTGCTTACAAGCAAAAGAAAAATGAATAATTCTTGCTCCGAAAACTTTTCAGACACAAGAATCATCGACAGTTATTCATGTTTGTCCAGTAATCTAATTTGTTGAGGCCAATCGTCATTTGGGATTTGTCGCAATGAAGGCCTAATCGTTGTCTGAGGTATTGGTAAGCACTGGTACCCTTGATCTTGGTTTACCCTATGAAATTGTCTTCCTGTTGGTATACGGACATCCTCTTTTCCAATGTCCCATCTGTCCACACTTGAAACACCGGTTTCTGTCGTTGCCTGGTCTGTGCACCTGTGCACTTGTATTGCTGGGCTGCATCTCTACATCCCTGAGTTGCCACTGCAATCTCTCGTTATCTCCTGAAACACGAAAAAATTCTCTGTACCGTCCTTTTTGGGGAGACAACTGGAAATCAGATGGGACAACTGTCACTTTCATTCCTAATTTCGAGGGCAGTTGTGCATTTGTCTCCTCCACTGTATCCTGTATCCTTTTTATTTTAAGTTCTAGATCAGTTATCCGTTCTTGCTGTTCCTGTTGTCTGGATTCACCATCCCAAAGATGGAATGCAAGCCAGTCTACCATTAGATTCTGTCTCTCCCTGGCTTTCAATCTTTGTCCCAATCTTTCCAATCGACTTCGCTCAAATGTACCATCTCTTGGAAACTCCTCAGCATTTCCCTTTGTCCACAAATACCAATTCTCGACCTGCCTCACAGCTTCGGCACCATAACGGTCGTACATATGATATGTACAAGTACCTTTTTGTGGAATCTCTGGTTGTCCTTGTGTATTCTTGCAGGTTCCATTTCCCATTCTGCCTTTTATCAAAGTAGCGTTGGATGTGTTGTAGCTTGTTCCTCTAAAGCTTCACTCGTACCTCCAGGAAGGATCTCTCCACCTGTTCAAATGGTGATTTCCAGAGGATCTCTCTCACCTGTGGCTTTTGCACAATCCAATCTCACAGATCAGTATTTGGAGATGAGCCAGAGGGTCAGTATGAAATGGGTGAATCCTCAGGTGTCCGCTCTGTTGAAGGGGAAATCACACAATGGTAACCGCACATATATATCTATATATAAACTCACCACCTTGCTCAATTTTCCAAGGTTGTCTTCACATTGATAATATCTCACAAAGATATCAAAGCTTCTTTCTTGAGACCACATTTTCATCAATCAAACAATCAATATATTCAATTCAATTTATTCAGTTCAATTTATTCAGTTAAATTTATTCAATTAAATTTATTCAGTTCAATTCAATTATTCAATTTCAATTAATTTATCAATATTCATCAATAAATCAAATTAATCATTTTGGATGACTCCTTGCATAAGCCCTTTCCCCAATGATGTCAGGACAGGTCCATCTATTGACTGAGATCGAAGATCATCGGTCGTCACCTCTGGTTCATACCTCATGTCAATTGACGAATCACTGTTCTGTCCTAGGGTCATATCTGACATATTTTCCCATTTTGCCTGGTCTCGACAAATTTTCTTTGCAACCACTAAAGGCAACTCATCCTTCATTCGTGAGACAGCCAAAATGGATGGCAGATATTAAAGTTCTTTGGGAAAAATATCTCATCATTTTTCTTTTAATAGTACCCAAAATCTCTTGGCAATATAAATTTAGTAAAACTCCTGAAATGGGACTGTCAAATTCCTTCAATCATGCTAAATTTTGAAACTCCATCACTTGTAATACCCAATTTATCCCATAGGGCTTGAAAGTTCTTTTCCAAGTTCGTGCAATCATTCTGCATTGGAACCCTATGATATTATTCATAATAATCATCATGATTTTATAATCATGGTCATATCATAATCATCTATTTAAAAAACAACATTTCCTTTATCACCACAGCTATGTGGTATAATCAACAATAAAATAAACTGTACATAGCAAAAGGCTACCTCCTGACCACTTAATCATCTATTTGAAAAACAAACATTTCCGTTATCACCACAGCTATGTGGTATAATCAACAATAAAATAAACATATGTCACCCACAGGGTGAACCGTATCTTGCCATTTGACCTTGACCTTAATAATTTCGTATGGTGAATAGTATGTCTTCATGACCAACGCACATGAAATATTGAAAGATTTTGATGAGAACTGAGGAAATAATTCTTTCATGAAAATTCCGTTTTTTCGTCATGACGTCATCAAATGACGTCATAGCGTCAAACTGTTTACAGATCTGGGAAGCACTCATCAAGGGCATTCATATGAGGTATTACTCGATATGGTACCTACGATTTCAAAATTTGACCTTGGGGTCAATAATTTTCGACCTCCAGCGCTAACCATGAAGGTCAAGGCCGATCGCCACCAAAAACTAATCAGCTGAGCGCCGGACCATATACTAGATTCCCATGAAGTTTGGAGACGATCCGATCAAAGTTACTCAAAAAATTAGTGTTTCGTCGACCTCCATGATTGACCACAAAGTGACCTTGACCTTTGACCTTGACCTTCAAAATTTTGTGTGCTGAAGGGTATCTCTATAGGACTCTGATATGCGAAGTTACAGGAGTTTCCAATAATAACTGTGGTCTACAGAGTGACCTAAACAATGCGAACTAAAGCAATACAATATACATGAAAAGTGCAGTTTTTTCGTCATAACGCCGTCAAATGACGTCACATTGTCAAACTAGTTATATGTTTGGAAAGCACTCAACAAGGGCTTCAATTTGAGGTACTACTCGATATGGTAACTGAAACTTGAAAATTTTACTTTTTGGTCAAAATTGAATGACCTTCAAAATGACCTTGAAGGTCAAGGCCGATCGACACCAAAAACTAATCAGCTGAGCGCCATACCACACCCTATATACCCACCAAGTTTGGAGATCATAAGATCAAAGTTACTCAAAAAATAAGGGTTTCGTTGACCTCCATGATTGACCGCAAAGTGACCTTGACCTTTGACCTTGACCTTCAACATTTTGTGTGCTAAAGGGTATCTCTAAAAGACTCTGATATGCGAAATTACAAGAGTTTCCAAAGGGAACTGTGCTCTACAGAGTGACCTAAACAATGCGAACTAAAGCAATACAATATACATGAAAAGTGCAGTTATTTCGTCATAACGCCGTCAAATGACGTCACATTGTCAAACTAGTTATATGTTTGGAAAGCACTCAACAAGGGCTTCAATTTGAGGTACTACTCGATATGGTAACTGAAACTTGAAAATTTTACCTTTTGGTCAAAATTGAATGACCTTCAAAATGACCTTGAAGGTCAAGGCCGATCGACACCAAAAACTAATCAGCTGAGCGCCATACCACACCCTATATACCCACCAAGTTTGGAGATCATAAGATCAAAGTTACTCAAAAAATAAGGGTTTCGTTGACCTCCATGATTGACCGCAAAGTGACCTTGACCTTTGACCTTTGACCTTCAAAATTTTGTGTGCTGAAGGGTATCTCTATAGGACTCTGATCTGCGAAGTTACAGGAGTTTCCAATAATAACTGTGGTCTACAGAGTGATCTAAACGTGAAAAAAAAAAGATTAACCACAAACAAAAAAACAAACAAAAAAACAAACAAACAAACAAACAAACATACAAGCTGACTGATACATCTTGCAAAAACTTCGTTTTGGCAAGATAATAAACTGTACATAGCAAAAGGCTACCTCCTGACCACTTAGTATTCCTATTGACAATAAGTCATAACAATATCGAATAATCATTAAACAATTAAAAGAAAAATCGCTTCTACTGCTCCAGCCGCAGCATTCGTCATTTTGTCTGCTCATTCGCGTGACCAAAACGAAATAAAGGGAGCTCAACCATTACACGGCGCTTTTAATGGCGCATGCCATAGGAACTCAACGCAATTTCGACTCGGCCAGAAAAACGAGCAAATTTTGCAGGGTGTTAACTGGAATTAGTCGTGAAAATATATGCAAAATACACAAAAATATACATCCACAAAAATAAACAACAAACCCAAACAAACCCAAGGTCGACCATATTACACAATATTACACCATTCCAGGTGATATGAGAAAATCGTCATGATTGCTGAAATGTTCCAGGGTTTATGCACACCTTAAAAGAGGTATGCTTTGTGGTGTTGCCCACCTACCACATTGAATTAAATTACCACATTGAATTAAATTACACCATTTCAGCATCGTATTGATTGCTGGAATGTTCCAGGGTTTATACACACCTTAAAAGAGGTATGCTTTGTGGTGTTGCCCACCTACCACATTGAATTAAATTACCACATTGAATTAAATTACACCATTTCAGCATCGTATTGATTGCTGGAATGTTCCAGGGTTTATACACACCTTAAAAGAGGTATGCTTTGTGGTGTTGCCCACCTACCACATTGAATTAAATTACCACATTGAATTAAATTACACCATTTCAGCATCGTATTGATTGCTGGAATGTTCCAGGGTTTATACACACCTTAAAAGAGGTATGCTTTGTGGTGTTGCCCACCTACCACATTGAATTAAATTACCACATTGAATTAAATTACACCATTTCAGCATCGTATTGATTGCTGGAATGTTCCAGGGTTTATACACACCTTAAAAGAGGTATGCTTTGTGGTGTTGCCCACCTACCACATTGAATTAAATTACCCATAAACATTTCTTCCGTTCAACAGAACAAACATTTCCTATATCATGACATGCATGTCTTCAAAAAATTGTATGACCAAGAGAACAATGAACAGAAGAGTGAAAGGTAAAAGTAAAACTAATTAAAACTGCGGGCAGTGATGATCCGGGGACCATACCGCTCCATCCTGATTGGACGGGTGCGTGCCAGAGTCGTTAACAACGACAGTCCAGATCCGATTGTTCAAAATTTCAACTCAATCGATCGAAAAATGAACGCAGGGATGCATTTTAAAGGTTTTCAAGAAATCCACCATGGCCGCCATGTCACGTGACTTATGATGTCATAATTAATATATGCATCCAATCAAGTGACTTACTATAATTGGTCAAGGTATCGAGCTCATCTGACCAACGGTTTGGCCTGCAGGTCGACACCAAGTTCATGGTCAGAAGAGAAAGAAATGTAATTAATTAAATAAGTACTTCATTAATTTCTAATAATTAAATAACTCGTGAATTCTCATCCGATTCACTTAACATTTGAGTGTTTCCAAAACGTTGAAGCAAAACGTTGCAACAACGAAAGTGAAACGTTGTAGCGACGTTATGGAAACGTTAGCAAAGCCCAACATTTGAATGTTCCCAAAACGTTGGAGCAAAACGTTGCAACAACGAAAGTGAAACGTTGTAGCGACGTTGTGGAAACGTTAGCAAAACCCAACATTTGAATGTTCCCAAAACGTTGGAGCAAAACGTTGCAACAACGAAAGTGAAACGTTGTAGCGACGTTGTGGAAACGTTAGCAAAACCCAACATTTGAATGTTCCCAAAACGATGGAGCAAAACGTTGCAACAACGAAAGTGAAACGTTGTAGCGACGTTGTGGAAACGTTAGCAAAACCAAACATTTGAATGTTCCCAAAACGTTGGAGCAAAACGTTGCAACAACGAAAGTGAAACGTTGTAGCGATGTTGTGGAAACGTTAGCAAAACCCAACATTTGAATGTTCCCAAAACGTTGGAGCAAAACGTTGCAACAACGAAAGTGAAACTTTGTAGTGACATTGTGGAAACGTTAGCAAAACCCAACATTTGAATGTTCCCAAAACGTTGGAGCAAAACGTTGCAACAACGAAAGTGAAACGTTGTAGCGACGTTGTGGAAACGTTAGCAAAACCCAACATTTGAATGTTCCCAAAACGTTGGAGCAAAACGTTGCAACAACGAAAGTGAAACGTTGTAGCGACGTTGTGGAAACGTTAGCAAAACCCAACATTTGAATGTTCCCAAAATGTTGGAGCAAAACGTTGCAACAACGAAAGTGAAACGTTGTAGCGACGTTGTGGAAACATTAGCAAAACCCAACATTTGAATGTTCCCAAAACGTTGGAGCAAAACGTTGCAACAACGAAAGTGAAACGTTGTAGTGACGTTGTGGAAACGTTAGCAAAACCCAACATTTGAATGTTCCCAAAACGTTGGAGCAAAACGTTGCAACAACGAAAGTGAAACGTTGTAGCGACATTGTGGAAACGTTAGCAAAACCCAACATTTGAATGTTCCCAAAACGTTGGAGCAAAACGTTGCAACAACGAAAGTGAAACGTTGTAGCGACGTTGTGGAAACGTTTTACAACAACATTATTTCAATGTTGCAAACTTTACTTTACAACTTTACAACAACTTTTGTTGAAACTTTACAAAGTTACAACTTTACAAAGTTACAAAGTTACAAAGAAACGTTACCACAATTTTTACAATTCGAATGGGATTTATATATCCGTCAACTAATTCAATCAACAACTATTTTATTCAACATAGCCCAAAAGTCAACAACAATTTCAAAAATCCTTAATTTTCATCCGATTCACTTGACTTTTGAATGGGATTTATATATCAGTCAACTAATTCAACCCACAACTATTTTATTCAACATAGGCCAAAAGTCAACAACAATTTCAAAAATCCTTAATTTTCATCCGATTCACTTGACTTTTGAATGGGATTTATATATCAGTCAATTAGTACAATCTACAACTTTTTTATTCAACATAGCCCAAAGTCAACAACAATTTCAAAAAATCCTTAATTTTCATCCGATTCACTTGACTTTTGAATGGGATTTATATATCAGTCAATTAGTGCAATCTACAACTTTTTATTCAACATAGCCCAAAGTCAACAACAATTTCAAAAAATCCTTAATTTTCATCCGATTCACTTGACTTTTGAATGGGATTTATATATCAGTCAATTAGTGCAATCTACAACTTTTTATTCAACATAGCCCAAAGTCAACAACAATTTCAAAAAATCCTTAATTTTCATCCGATTCACTTGACTTTTGAATGGGATTTATATATCAGTCAATTAGTGCAATCTACAACTTTTTATTCAACATAGCCTAAAGTCAACAACAATTTCAAAAAATCCTTAATTTTCATTTGGTTCACCATTTAATTTGTTCAAAGAACGTTCATTTCACAAAATCGACCCAACCACAACAACCCAACAACAACCCATCGACTCAACCACAACCCTCACCATTAATTTCTATTGTAAGCGTGCCGAATCAATAAGTATCAATTTTTTATATTTTGAAGCTTAATCGCAGATAAAAAAAATTTCACCTTTCAATAAAATATATGTACCAACCAAATCTGCGAGCACGGGGCGCAGAGAAAATACACAAAAAAACAACAACACTGCAGCAACAACTTCAACTTAGGTTGAGGTTGAGGGTTCACACAAACGCTTTGCTTCTCGCAAAGCGTCCGCCAATGGGAACTAAAGGGAGGGAGAAGGAGCGGGAGCAAGAGACAGGTAGCCGGAATGGAAATGAAGGACAATGAGGGACAGTGAGGGAGTGTCGGTATGCAATTTTCATCCAATCGCCATCTTTCACGATATTTCTGGACCGGCATGAGATGGCGTTGTCTGTCATTAATTTATATGTTAATCGAACGAGTTTTAGGTGTTTTAGAAAATGGCGGGAAACCTTGTACCCACGGCTTTGGTCCTACACAATTTCGTTTAATTTATCTAAATCCAACTAGCCGTACCACAGATATGAGCACATTGGAATGGGGGAAAATATAAAAGTGCGATTTTCATCCAATTTGAATGAGAGAGAAAAAAAAATATCTGTATTATGGAGAAAAATATCTGTATCCCAAGTGCTAAACAAATGTACCGGCCTTACAAGACTTGGGAGCAGATCGTCTCATGGTGCACTCATGGCACGATCTTGCTCCAAGTACATGGTAAGGCTTCTAATAACCAGCGTCGAACTGGCGCATTTATTTACACAGCGCAAAAATACGTTAAACTCCTCGGATAATCATTACGCCACCTATATCGCGGCATCGGTGCGCAGGGAAGCCCCACACCACCTCCTCCACCATGTATGTACAAGAACTAAACGCAGGTTCGTAGATCATATTTTGGACAAGGATAACAAAGAATAACTCTTACCTTTTCAGATGTTGTGTCCAATTTGACCCCTATCTGGCTCGCCAAATTGTCGTGGCAGTGGTTTGGGACTCAAGACCAATGACCGGAAAACAGGTTTACAAAAGATCCAGACTTTATTAACTGGTTGTTCACTTTCATTCCAATACCAAATAACTACCGTTTAACTCAATGGACCAGGTAACTCTATCCGCATAGTCACTCTTCCTTGGCCGATGTCTTCTCCGCAGCGCCGTACTCGTGGTACGCGTTCATTCCATCAGGCAGAGCTTCTGAGGACAAGTGTGTTGACTCAAAGTTTGCTCTGGTTTATATGGACAAACTGGAGTTAATCCCCTGTGCGCTGAATGTTAATCCTCCGTGCGCTAAACCTCCTTGGTCATCCACAATCGCCCTCCTGGCATCAACTCGCTCCCCTCCTGCTGTGAGTTCCATTTACCTCACAATAGGAGGGTGCTCTAGCCCGGGACTGTACAGGAGGTGGACAACGGACTCCCAGCTTTAACAGAGCGAGATACATTCCTAACATTCTTACGACCACCTATTGGTTCACTCACCAATCTCATAACTAGTTACATAGTATAAAGATTTATTCTACCACACTGGGCTCGCCCAGACCGCCCGGAGACGCCCAGTCTCGCCTTTCCCGGGCATGTCCAGACTTGCCTTTCCCAGGCTCGCCCAGACCGCCTGGAGACGCTCAGTCTCGCCTTTCCTGGGCATGTCCAGACTTGCCTTTCCCGGGCCGCCCGGGCACGCCCACTCTCGCCGTGTTTGATTGCATATATATATATATATATATTTCTGCCCGATAAACGGGCTTGACAGAGTGTGCTGGGTTCTGTACGAATAAACATGCTTTGAACTCAACCAAATGGCCTCGTTCTCTCGCCGTCAACGACTCCTAAACTGCTGACCTCGTCTACCCCCGAACGGATTCGGGGGCTGCAAACGAACACGGCAGTTTCGATCGCGCTGCCGGGGTTTTGGAACCAACGAGCGGCCATGTGGTTCGCGCACCACGCTCGGCTCCTCCTCTATGACCGGAGGGGCGAGCACGCTCCGGGACCCTCCGAAGGAACGCAGTTACGCGATGTGGGTGGCACTGCTGCTCATCCCTTGCACGCGCTCTGACGTTTGCGGCACAGCTGCTTCGTTACCTTCGCGTGCTCTGCTGTTCGTCACCTTCGCACACCTTCACTCTACAACTACAGCTGCAACTACTTCTCCGACCCTGCATCCTCGGGAGGCCCGCGAGGAACCTTGGCAGCCTCCCCCGAGGCCTTGACCAGCCCCTCGGTTGGCTCAACCGCTTTTCGCGTGCACCGAGGCCGAGCGCTGCTCGAGCCTTCTCGGCACTGCACCCGCGAACTGCAACCTCGGGAGGCCCGTGAGGAACCTCGGCAGCCTCCCCCGAGGACTTGACCAGCCCCTCGGTCGGCTCAACCCCGGTCCTACGTCCCCCCAGCGCTTCGCACAGCGGAGTACGTCGCGGCGAGGCCGCCCCCCATCCACGGTCACCCCGCTCGACCACCCACCACCACACCGGACCCCCCCCCACGACCCTCCAGGGGTCTCTTCGGCCGGGTCATCAGGACCCCCCCTTAAATTGACCCTGCTGGTGCAAGTCGATTCTGGGGGGGGGGCGCGTGTAGCGGTTGCCGCTGAACATACACAATCGCCTTACACCTGCCGAGGACGCAACCATGGAGCGATCGCTGTGCCGGGCTCGCCCAGACCGCCCGGAGACGCTCAGTCTCGCCTTTCCCGGTCATGTCCAGACTCGCCTTTCCCGGGCATGTCCAGACTTACCTTTCCCGGGCTCGCCCAGACCGCCCGGAGACGCTCAGTCTCGCCTTTCCCGGTCATGTCCAGACTCGCCTTTCCCGGGCTCGCCCAGACCGCCCGGAGACGCCCAGTCTCGCCTTTCCCGGGCATGTCCAGACTTGCCTTTCCCGGGCTTGCCCAGACCGCCCGGAGACGCTCAGTCTCGCCTTTCCCGGGCATGTCCAGACTTGCCTTTCCCGGGCTCGCCCGGGCTGCCCGGGCACGCCCACTCTCGCCGTGTTTGATTGCATATATATATATTGCTGCCCGATAAACGGGCTTGACAGAGTGTGCTGGGTTCTGTACGAATAAACATGCTTTGAACTCAACCAAATGGCCTCTTTCTCTCGCCGTCCACGACTCCTAAAATACCATTAATATACCACCTCCCCAAGGGGGTTTTTCCGGCAAGTCAACATATATAAATAGCTTATCATGGCGTTTTCGTGGGCGCAATGGCCTCCACCAGAAGTAATGAACATTAATGAACAGTAATGAATATTATGAACCACAAACACGTACGATTAGCTTTACTAGCAGCCGACTGCAAAGCCGCAATGAGCCGGCGAAGCCAAAGCCTCTTGCCACTATTTTACCCATCACTCTGGCATCAGTAGGTTAGGTAGTTGGTAGTAGATAGGTGTAGTAGGTACCGTACCTAGTTCAAAATGACACCATTTGCATTCTGGATGAGATTAAAATTTATTAAATTTTCTTCTTGATTAATTCGGTGAATTCCGTCTCAGCTTCGGATATTTCCGGCCGTGAAAAACTATCCCATACGGCCGCGAGATTTCTAAAAAATTATTCTTCATCAATTTTAGAATATTTGACGCCGTTTTCAAACGTGTAATAAGCTTTTTTGAAATAATTTTTGAAATGCTCGAATCTCATTGGTTCCGGTGTTTGGTGACGATTTTCGTTGAAGATAACGAGGTTGGTCTTAAAGTATTTTAATTACACATTAGAGGTGCATCGGATTGTGAATCAAACAAAGACGGGTGAAACAAACTCCTATTGGACTTTTACTCAATTTTTTATGCATACTTCCGCATCCGGATGATGGCGGCCTCCATTGAGTGATTTGGTTTTAGAAATATTTTTTCGAATGCTCGAATCTCATTGGTTCCGGTGTTTGGTGACGATTTTTGTTGAAGATAACCAGGCCCGTGCGGGCCGAGGTTGGTCTTAAAGTATTTTAATTACAAATTAGCGGTGCATAAGATTGTGAATCAAACAAAGACGGGTGAAACAAACTCCTATTGAACCTTTTTCAATTTGTTATGCGTACTTCCGCATCCGCAAGATGGCGGCCTCCATTGAGCGATTTGGTGCCTCACAGCTTCGGAATTCTCAAGCCAAGGGATCCAGCATAATCTGGTTTTCAACATAATACGTACGCGTTTATTCACAACACCGGCTTCGCCGGCTATAAACAGTCGCTAATGCTCTTTATAACACTAAATGAAGAAATTTGGAGGAATCCTGACATGCATGAGGTAAGTTTTACTTACAGAACTGAGCGAAGATCTACTGTACTCTCGGTACCGGTACCCCATAAGTGTTGGGTTAATAACATGACCCTTGCTGGTGCCAACGTGGCGTTTTTTGTAGTGAACTTTTGAAACTCGCTCCTTCTGTTTAACACGAAACTGAAAGGGAGGAGCCCCGGGGTGCCAAGCCAGCTAGCTCATTTACCAATAAGCTAGCTAGTGTTTGCCAAGCCAGCCGTTCATTAAGGGTTTTGAATGAAGTGCTTGCTCGAATGCTTAAACCACTTGGCAATCTCTCCACAAGAAACTTGGTAAATGAACACATAGCCAATGTTTTTGAGACCAGACCATAGATCGACTGTAATCTACAGTGCATTCAGAAAGTATTCAGACCGCTTCACTTTTTTCACATTTTGTTATGTTGCAGCCGTATGCTGAAATCGTTTAAATTCATTTTTTCCATCATCAATCTACACTCAATACCCCATAATGACAAAGAGAAAACAGGATTTTAGAAAGTTTTGCAAATTTATTAAAAAGAAAAAACGGAAATATCACATTTACATAAGTATTCAAACCCTTTGCTATGACACTTGAAATTTAGCTCAGGTGCCTCCCATTCCTCTTGATCATCTTTGAGATGTTTCTTCACCTTGATTGGAGTCCACCTGTGGTAATTTTCAATTGATTGGACATGCTTTGGAAAGGCACACACCTGTCTCTATAAGGTCTCACAGCTGACAATGCATATCAGAGCAAAAACCAAGTTATGAGGTCGAAGGAACTGTCTGCAGAGCTCAGAGACTGGATTGTGTCGAGGCACAGATTTGGGGAAGCCTACCAAAAATTTCTGCTGCATTGAAGGTTCCCAAGAGCACAGTGGCCTCCATAATTCTTAAATGGAAAAAGTTTGGAACAACCAGGACTCTTCCTCGAGCTGGCCGCCCGGCCAAACTGAGCAATCGGGGGAGAAAGGCCTCGGTAAGACAGGTGACCAAGAATCCGATGGCCACTCTGGCTGAGCTCCAGAGATCCTGTGTGGAGATGGGAGAAACTTCCAGAAGGACAACCATCACTGCAACACTCCACCGATCTGGGATTTATGGCAGAGTGGCCAGCTGGAAGCCTCTCCTCAGTGAAAGACACATGAAAGCCCGCTTGGAGTTTGCAAAAAAGCACCTAAAGGACTCTCAGACTGCGAGAAACAAGATTCTGTGGACTTTCTATCTTGACCATGTCAGAATGGATGAAAGCCGGATATCCGAAAGTAAAAACAGCTGATGCAAGCATCGGAGGACCATCGCGGATGACATGTCAGGGCAAGGAAACACAAAGGGAAATTATGAATACTCGTGTACAATCGTGAGCATATAGCGTTGCGGCCCCAACGGGGGTAGAGGTCCTTAAAAATCAATACGCAACCTCTACCAAGGACGGCCGGCTTGAATCAAAGTCCCCATTGGCGGTTTGCAGAAACGTAGCTTTAATTCAGCACACACCGAACATGCATAATCGGCATAATTGTCGGACATCATCCACCGAGAAAGGCAAATTACAGCAACGAACAAAATGAGCAAGACGCGTCACCCCCGGGTGGCATAGAGATTCGTGAATAACTCGCAAATCGTCGGACGTCATGCCCGCGCAGACTGGTCTAGACAGCACATCGGCTGCCAAATTGTCGGGACCTGGGCGATAGATTATCTTAAAGCAATAATCTGCCAATTCAATCTGCCATCTCGATATCTTCTCATTCTTAATGCGTTGAGCATGCCAATAGTCATACATAAAGGCCACAGACTGTTGATCTGTCATTCATTGAAACCGTTTGCCTAAAAGAAAATGTCGCCATTGCCTGATTGCCTCGACAATAGCGTACGCCTCCTTTTCGATAGCAGAGTGTCTTCATTCACTCTCGGTCAAGGTGCATGCGAAGAAAACCACCGGCCTCCCCCCCTGGGTGAGCATCGCCGTGATTGCGCAATCTGAGGTATCTGTCTCGACCAGGAATGGTATTGTCTTGCCAATGGAGGTCACGCAGGCACCTGCTATGTCTTCCTTCCATTGATGAAATGCGGCCTTGGCACTCATCGTCAGAGGAAAAGCCTTACAATCCACAAGAGGCTAAATCTTTTCTCAGTAGCCTTGCACCCACCGTGAATAATGAGCAAAAGCCCCAAGGTGCGGCGCAAAGACGCACGATCACATGGAGCAGTCATGTCAAGTAAAGGCCGAAGTCGCTCGGCATCCGGCTTTATCTCGCCCCCGGTCACCATGTACCCGAGAAGATCTATCGTCTTGGCTGCATATTTACACTTTTCCTCATTGAAGGTCAAATTGTACTGTTGCACCACCCACAATAATCGTCACAAGTTAGCATCATGGTCCTCCTGATCATGGCCGCAAACCGTCACATTATCAACGTACACAAAAACGTCTTTCAATTGCTCTTTAACAATAATGTCATCCATGGCGCACTGAAAGCAAGATACGCCATTTGTTACATCGAAAGGGATACGACGAAATTGATATAGCCTCTGGCCGGATTCGAACCCAGTATAGGGCCTGTCAAACTCACGCATCAGTATCTGATGATACACGCTTCTAAGATCCAAGGTGCTGAATACTCAGTACTTAGCCACGTCCCGTACCATATCATCCATTCGGGGCAATGGATACGCATCAAACTGTGTGAATCTATAAATAGTTTGAGAATAATCCACCACCATGTGCTTCCGATGATTAACCGTATGCACCACCAGCAACTGGGCTCTCCACGGAGAACTACTCAGCTCTATAATGCCCTCCCACAGCAAACGTTTAGTCTCATCGGCAATGAACTGTGTGTCAGCGCGTGTGTATCGTCTAGACTTTACGGTTTGTGGTTTGCAACCGGCAGTCAAACTGGGAAATAGAGCAGGTGGCTCGATAGCCATTTCAGCCAGACCGCAGACAGAAAGAGTATTCTCTCCTTCTCTGAATTGCATCTCCAATCGGCCATGTCTATGCAAAAAATCATGTCCTTGAAGCACATCGGCGCACAAGTTCGGCATTATCATAAGTTTAACATCAGGATACACAACATCATGGACAACCAAATTAACTATGCACATTCCCTTCGTGCGTGTACACATGGCCCGCAGAGGCCATGTAGATCTGCCGCGTAGCCTGGCCGATCGTCCATCCGTGTCGCTTGACCAAAGCTTAACTGACATAGCTCGCAGTGCTGCCCATGTCTATCAGTGCATCAGCAGCTTTCCCCTCAACGAGTACCGGAAGCACCGCTATGGCGAGACTGCGAGACAGCATCGGCTCCGCGGAGCTGGAAGCATGCAAAGTGTTGGTCCCCACGAGGGATCAACTAGCCATGAAAAATATAGTTTGATAAAAATGACATGATAGGATGGCATCGTCATTGGAACGGGCAACAAAGGAAGACGTCATCACAAGATGGCATCATCATTGGAACAGGTGGTGTGAGATGCCATCGTCATAGGATGGCACTGTCATTGGAATGGGTGTCATGGGATGGCAAAATCATTGGAACAGGCAATGTGGGATGTCATCATCATTGGAACGGGAGTCAAGGGATATAGCATCATCGTAGGATGGCATCAGAATTGGCGGCATGGGATGACATCATCATTGGAATGGGCAGTTGTTAGGTTCCCGGCATAACTGCTTGCTGTAATAGGTTATTATTATTATTATTATTTTCGAATAGTTATTTTGACACATATTTTTCGAATATGTAAATAGTTATTATTATTTTCGAACAAACTGATTAACTAACTCCACCTTCGTCATAGACATGATGTACATGCAAAACAATGAGACATATAAAATACCAAAACTCAACCACACCTGGCTAATCATAAGTTACCTGCCGTTCCTGCTAATATCCCAGTATCCCTCTATACCTCTTAAGTAGTTATCCAAACGCAGTATAACCAATCAACGTTGTGTTGGTTCTGTTCTAACCTACCTCTTATTGACTCTCTCTGGTTCTGTCACCATCCATCTTGTTTTAGAAAACAAAGTTGTAGTTTTATCCAACAAAATGAAAGAATTTCCATTCAAACTGATTGAAACTTCAGATTTTGTTCGTATCTTCAGTTTAAGTAGCATCACCATAACAACAGTTTCAAGTCACTTTATCAAAATGTCCAAATAATACACTTGGCAGGATTCAATTCTCCAAGGTAAATCACATTCTCAAACAGAAGAAAATATATTTCCGTCGTTAATCGGCGACAAAAATAATAGAAAAGGTTAAAAAAAAAAAAGGTGAAAAATTTCTTGTTGAGTTCCATTAATGTATAAAAAAAATGGAACGAGCGAAGCAGGTATTTACATTTGTGCGAAACACAGCCAGCTCCAGGGCCGAGCATTCGGTGTACAGAACGAGCGTCACTTTATTATCGAGGAAAAATGAATTTCAATTGAATGTTATATTTTGAACAGGAAGCGGAACATGAATCGGAAAACGAACCTGTAGATTAGCTGTACTTTAGTGTAATGAAGCGTGAGATCATTGTTCTACTGCGTTTACCTGTCTGCATGGCAATAAAACGGAATCGAAAATCATTGCAAACAGGAAACTTACTGTTTTTGTAGGGATGTCATAAAGGACACAAACAACAGGTTGAAGGTGACAAAGAGCACACGCAATTAAGCTTTTTGTGGGTGATAAAACAGCACAGATAAAAAATAATAATTAAACAATCAAATACAAACATCGATTTTATCCATTAAAAATGATTTTTTATGGTGTAGCCGTCTAGAAAAGCCGTTTAGAACAATGTCTAGGGAAAATGTTTGCCTGTATGTATGTATGTATGTATGTATGTATGTATGTATGTATGTATGTATGTCCCTCACAAATGTACACCAATCAGAGCTGAGGTTCTGGTCACATGACAGGCGTGATGTGATGTGCTTATGTCTGTGATGTCATTCCGGCATACGACGGCTGACTCCACACACCGCCATTTTGATTTATATGCCGTTCAAGCCGAACATATATTGTCGAACCTTTCACATATCAAAAACGCCATGCTCTGCCTTTACGTATTTCATTCAGTGTGAACAACAAACAAACCGATTGTTAAAATGATCATCAAATATCAAAAGCAAAGGCGTTACGGGTCTAACAACGACACAGTATGTATAGGCCTTAGGCTTCATGCCTTAATGCCTCACCTTCAGGCCGCTTTGGACAAATTAGACCAGCTTTCTTTATACAGTAGAATCGTTTTCATAATAATAATAATAATAATAATAATAATGCAGAATAATAATAAGAATATAGTAAATATAATTGTCACACTTCAATCCCTTTGTCATGACTGCAAAGTTACTGGATTGAAGCGGTGTATGGTTGGTTCATTGTTGGTTCGAAACATATAGAACAAACCAGTGTCTCAATGCAATCTCTCCATTTCCATGGTGACATACAGCTTAGAGACTTACAGTACTTCAAAAATAATTTAATATTTACATTATTTGCTAACTGGTATCCCACCCAGGTCATACTATCCTCTTCAACTAAAATGTTGTCGTGTTCACTGGGATTAATACCCCTGAGTGACGGATGGCCAACCGAGCTTTAACTCCGAGGCGTATACTCAACTATGGTGGTAGTGACACACACGCGGGAGTGTGGGGGGGTATTGGAGGGGAGAGAGCTTACCTGTACGGACGGACATGGCACAGGGGTTTCCGATTCCCACTAAAAATAAATGGACAAGAAATGGAATTTAAATTCCCCAAATAAAGGGTTTAATAAAAATCAATGCAATGCAATAAAAACCAATGACACTAAATTCCTAACCGAGGGACCCTCCAGCGGACTCAAATACAGACACAGGGAGAAATAAACAAAAGTTAAAATGTGTGTGGTGCGTTTGCCTGATATCCCGCCTGACATCCTTAACCATCCGGGGCCATCACAGGTTCTGCGTCCCTGCGCGGGAAAACACGCCTTGGCGCGAAGTCACGTTCCCCACCAGCCGCCGACGTGAAGCTAACAGGCCCTCACTCCTTCCTCGTCCCTCCTGCTCGGCCACATCGAGCCCCGACGTTTCTCCCAGGCGCACACGGCACCAAGCGCCATCGCCATGAGCCAACACCAAGGAGAGAGAGAAAGATGAGAAGGATGCGCCCACCCTTCACGCAGCCTGGAACAGAGGGATCGAAAATGTGACTGCTCACAGTGAAGGCCAGCACGGAGAGAGCATAAACTGCGACCGCCTGTGACCAAGCCCAGAATGAGAGAGAGAAAGGGGAAGGCCGCTTCGCCTTTTTGTCCCAGGTCCTGGAACGTTCTATGATGACGTCACATGCACGCCAATCAACGAGCGCCATCACATCGCTCTATGGCCATGACCAATCATCACCTTTCGGGCAGTGGCCTCACAGCCCTTCTTGCCTTCCCTTGCGATGACTCAGCTGGTGGCGTCAGTGGTAGTGTTTGAATGTCCGGATCCGGTCGGTGGTTATGTTATTTCGTGTTGGTGCGGATCGCATGGCTGGTATTGCGTGTGTCATAAGGAACAAACAGAAAACAACAGAGGCAACTACATGCAGGGAAAGTTACCTTATACCCTAACTAATTAGCATAGCTCCACCCCTCGCATGGAGACACATATACGATCTTACCAGACATGCAGCCTAACGGATTCACTACTTAGTTACATGAAGGTTCTTCTTCTTCGCAACATTTGGGGAACGCTAATCTATACAATCTACCTGGACGAAGGTATCTCATTGCCTACCCCCATAAACGTAGCAATATCAAACAAGCCTGGCTACGCCACTGTTAGACTTTCGGTCTTGTTAAATAATAATCAAATTCTGAGAAGCTTACCTAACAAGCATGATATTTATTTTTCTGAAAACTCTTTTGCTGATTGACTTACGATGGTTATTAAGGCCCTTATACAGTTATACATAAGAAGAAAATTGTAAAATGTGAATAAATAATGGTGGGATCCTTTACTTCTCAGAAAATGTGTTCATTTGACATGTTTTTGAGCTTGTGAATTGTTTTTGAAAGCTTTTGTCATGAATGTATCATGGCGTCGTTCACAATCAAACAGTCTCTCTTAAGTTTGCCTGAAGTGATCTTGGCAAAGCCACTTCACAAATCAAGCACCCTGTCATGGCGAGCAGAGCTCTGTGATGTCAAGCATTGCAATATGCTTTGCCTTGGAGGCAAACTGTTCAGAGATTGTGCGAAGGTTGCAATTGCAGTAAATGTGAAAACATCTAGTTATCTGTATTAAACTCTCATTATTTCTCTTGAGCTCTTATGACAACCTCGCAGCCAATGCATGGCAATACTGTGGCACATATTGAGCTGATATAAGATACCGTATTATTGATATTTAGATATTGAGATACAACATACATGTCATCTAGCATTGTTACCCCGCACAACTGAAATGAAAAGTGCGGTTAAGCAATTGGTTCACTTCTGTCTGTCTGTCTGTCTGTCTGTCCTTCTGTCCACAAATGTCAGTTTATTATCGAGGAACAAATTAATTTCAATTAAATATTATATTTTGAACAGGAAGTGGAACATGTATCGGAAAAGGATCCTGTAGTTTAGCAGAAGTTTGGCTCTGCATTCGTCACGATCCGCACATGTGCAGAGAGGAGTGAGATAATTTTGTTTTCTGTCTGTCTGGAAATCAAACAAAAATGAAAATCATTGCAAACAGGAAACCTACTTTTTGTAGGGATGCCATAAAGGAAACAAATAACAGGCACGAATAACTAATGTAACTTGATAAGGTGGTGTAAAAGAAGGTTCATCAACGGGGGTAAACTCCCCCCCCCCCCCCAAAAAAAATTCTACAGCTTTTAATTTTAAACCTTTTATTTTATTTCAATTAAACACTAGAGCACAAATTGCCTTGTTGTCACTTCCAAACACGTACAGTTTTGCAGCACTTGGATAAAATGTTACAGCATTTTATGCCATCTCTACCAATCAAATCTGCCGATCGTGTTCTCAGTGTTGGGGAATATTTTGATTCAGATAAAATGGCGGCTCGTAGGAAATATAGATCGTGCTCGAAAACGCAAAGCAAGAACTGTAAAGACCCTTCCAATGTACTTTTTCTCAAGTTCGCATGTGGTCAGCTGTTCTATGAACCCTCAGTTATACTTGGGTCAATTTAATGTTGTTTGTTGACATACAGTGCATTCAGAAAGTATTCAGACCCCTTCACTTTTTTCACATTTTGTTATGTTGCAGCCTTATGCTGAAATCGTTTAAATTCATTATTTCCCTCATCAAACTTCACGCAATCTATATATATAAAACACAGTTTGTGTGTGTGTGTGTGTGTGTGTGTGTGTGTGTGTGTGTGTGTGTGTGTGTGTGTGTGTGTGTGTGTGTGTGTGTGTGTGTAATGTTACCGATAGACTCCTAAACGGAAAGGCTTACGTGCTTGATATTTGACATAGACATGCCCATTGAGCCTGGGACGAACATGGCCGAACTCAAAATATTTGACGATCCATATTATTTATTCATATTTACCTCAGCGCATTTCAGCACATGGAATCAACGGAATCAGAGCAGGTGGGCGCTGATTCGCTCAGAGCGATCACGTGATGACGCTATGAACGCTATGACGCTATGACGCTATGAAAAAAAAAATCGCTATGACGTTATGAAACGCTATCAACGCAATGACGCTATGACGCGATGAACGCTATGAAAAAAAAAATCGCTCGCTTTACCAAGGGGCTCACTCTCCCCCAGTTCCCCTTCCCTTCCCTCTCCCCTCCCCCTCCCCACCCCCGCCCGGCAATGCCGGGTACTTCTGCTAATACCCCATAATGACAAAGAGAAAACAGGATTTTAGAAAATTTTGCAAATTTATTAAAAAGAAAAAACTGAAATATCACATTCACTTAAGTATTCAGACCCTTTGCTGTGACACTCGAAATTCAGCTCAGGTGCCTCCCATTTCTCTTGATCATCTTTGAGATGTTTCTACACCTTGATTGGAGTCCACCTGTGGTAAATTCAATTGATTGGACATGATTTGGAAAGGCACACACCTGTCTATCTAAGGTCTCACAGCTGACAATGCATATCAGAGCAAAAACAAAGCCATGAGGTCGAAGGAACTGCCTGCAGAGCTCAGAGACAGGATTGTGTCGAGGCACAGATCTGGGGAAGCCCAAAAAAAAATTTCTGCTGCATTGAAGGTTCCAAGAGCACAGTGGCCTCCATAATTCTTAAATGGAAAAAGTTTGGAACAACCAGGACTCTTCCTAGAGATGGCCGCCCGGCCAAACTGAGCAATCGGGGGAGAAGGGCCTTGGAAAGAGAGGTGACCAAGAACCCGATGGTCACTCTGGATGAGCTCCAGAGATCCTGTGTGGAGATGGGAGAAACTTCCAGAAGGACAACCATCACTGCAACACTCCACCGATCTGGGATTTAGGGCAGAGTGGCCAGACGGAAGCCTCTCCTCAGTGAAAGACACATGAAAGCCCACAGAATCTTGTTTCTCACAGTCTGAGAGTCCCGTAGGTGGTTTTTTGCAAACTCCAAGCAGGCTTTCATTAATCAATTTCAATTAATCGATTAATTATTTATTGATTAATCAATTAATTATTTAATTTTCTGTTAGTTAATTTAATTAATTTTCAAAAAGTTACAGCTTCGGATGAAACACTGATGGTTGAGGTATGCTATTAGCCAAGTGATTAATAAATTATTTTACGCTTAATATTTATTGATTTTAATTCGGCAATTCATCAATCAATTATTGTAGCCTACACCTCTCCCTCCCAATACCATCTCCATGTCCTACACGCCACGCACTGGAGTATCTTATTTATTTATTTGGCATGGGGGGCGGTGTACCTTAAATGTATCTGTACTTGTTGGGTTACTTTTTTCATTGTTTTGTGCAAAAAAGGTTTAATCATCCATTAACCGGAGGTATTTTATTTTATTTTTTCCTGCGGATGTTCTCCTGTTCGAGGTTACATTGATTGTATCCATGTCCTTCATCGTTGATCAAATTGTTAGTGTCCGTGTCCAGAGGTAATCGGAACAGTTGATCAAATTGTTAGTGTAAGTGTCCAGAGGTAATCGGAACAGAAATGTAGGTTGGAGCGTGGTTTAGAGATTATCGCTCTCGAAGATAATTCATTGCATTTTGACAAGTGGCATTTGAACTTTTCCTTCAGAGTGGAGCATCAACGTTGTGGCCTATTCCATTTCTTCCATTGGATATTTCATTATTGCGTATGATCCACGAATATAGGACGCCATTGGTTACCTTATTGTAGTCAATCGACACTATTGATAGATTCGTGCCTCTTTTTTTCAGTACTCTGAAACAATGGTCTTGTTCACCAAAAGGTGTTCAATTATTCCATAGCAGTTCCATCTGCATCCTTTTGTTCTACCTCGAGGCGTTTTGTTCTGTTAAGTGGTGGTGCATCTATGAGTATTATGCGATGACTACTGTAAAGAGCGAGTATGTTATTGGTGGACATGTCATAGGTATATTTATTTCCATTTAGCAGTAATTGAACAAACTTATATGGCATTTTACGTCAATCAAATTTGCCGCCCGTAGACCCTTCCAATGTCCTTGGTTCTCAAAACTGTGTGGAATAATATGTTCCATGAAGTCTCTAGTTTTTATCTGCTGACATCTAAGTACTAAGTGCTTATTGACATTACGAGCGTGGATCGGCTTGTTACTCACCTCACCACACGCCGCTACAGAGGCACGGGCTTGTTTTAACTGAATATAATGACCTGGCTAAACTTGAGTTGCTGTGTTGTCATGATTTACACCAATCATAATACAAACATTTCTTTTGTACAAATTTATTTGTAATTTATTTGTGATCTAAAAAGTATTCCGAGTATTTTGGGTCATCTGTGTTTTTAAGGGTATTTTTTGTCTTCAGGGTATTTTTGGTCTTTAAGGTTATTTGGGGTATTTTGGGTTATTTGGGGTCCTTTTGGGTCTTCGGGGTATTTTGGATCATCGGGGTGTGTGTTTTGGGTCTCAGGGGTTCTATAACGGTCTTCAGAGTATTTTGGGTCTTTTGGATATTTTGGATCTTTAAGGGTATTTGGGGTATTCGGGGTCTTTTGGGTGTTTGGGGTATTTTAGATATTCAGGGTATTTTGGGTCTTTGAGGTATTCAAGGGTATTTTGGGTCTTTGGGGTATTTAGGGTATTCAGGGTATTTTGTGTGGTTTTTTTTTTTTTTTTTTTGTATACAAGATCGAGGCTCGTGAAAGAGCTAACATTAATCACACAAAAAGACAAACCGACACACAAAACACAAAAAACAAGGGGAGCGGCAGACAAGATGGGGAGAGAGGGGGAAGGACACAAACACACCATTTGAGAGTAGGGACATCAGGAGGACTTGGGGGGAGGTGGGAGAAGAATAGAACATATGAACACTGCAAGGACTCTGGGGTGAATTACCGGGGGTAGAAAAGATCAAGGTTTTCGATGGGGGAAGATAAGAGATGGTGGTGAACAGCTGTTTTAAAGACCTGGAGGGAGGAGTGGGATTTAAGGGAGTGGGGGAGTTTGTTCCAGTGTTTGAGGTATTCGAGGTATTTTGGGTCTTCAGGGTATTTTGGGACTATTGGGTCATCTGGGTCTTTGGGGTATTTTAGGTCCTCGAGGTATTTTGGGACTTTTGGGTATTCAGGGTATTTGTGGGTCTTCAGGGTCATTTGGGTCCTCTTGGTCTTTGGGGTATTTTGGGTTTTCAGGATATTTTAGGGATTTAAGGGTCTTTGGGGTGCTTTGGGACCTTTTGGGTCTTTTCGGTCTTCAGAGTGTTTTGGTTATTTTGAGACATTGGGGTGTTTTGGTTCTTCAATGTCTTTTGCGTATTTTGGGTCCTCTAGATCTTTAAGATTATTATGGGTATTTTGGGTGTTTAAGTGCCTTTTGAGTTTTTGGGGTCTTTTGTATCTTTGGGGTATGCAGGGTCTTTTGGGTCTTCAGAGTATTTTGGGTTATTGTGGGTCTTTGGTGTCTTTAAGGGGATCTACAGGGTCTTTTGGGTCTTTGTTTTTTTGGGGGGGATCATCTGGGTCTGTTAGGTCTTCAGTGTCTTTTAGGTCTTCGGGGCCTTTTGGGTATTCGAGATATTTTGGGTCTTTTGAGTATTTTGGGTGATCTGGGTCTTTAACGGTCTTTGTGGTATTTTGGGTCCTCAAGGTCTTTTGAGTCTTCAGGGTCTTTAGGGGTCTTGTGGGTCTTTTAGATCTTTGGGGACTTAAAGGGTCGTCAGAGGTCAAAGAAGTTCAGCAGTCTAAAGGATCGAAAGGTATATTCCAACAGCACATAATTAATAAACGTTCGTAATTAATGGAAGGATAAAACTGGCATTGAAAAAGTACGTAATTAATAGATGGATAGTCACACGGCTGCACTGCCTCACCACCTCATCACATCACGACTTCACGGAACGTGCTTTTTCGGTTTTATATAATTTTGAAGAAGAAGAAGACGTTTTGGTCACAAATATACATACATAACCACATACATCTGCTCCATCTATCTATAATTCCAGTAATCTCTGTCTGTACGTTTGTACGTTTGTACGTCTGTTTGTCTGTGACCGCTGTTTCTCGACAACCACGGGTCCGATATACTTTTAACTTGCCAGGTATATTGCTGGGGACCCGAGGATGTGCCTTTTCAAGGTTTCATATTAATCGGACAATTACTTACCGAGCTATGTCCAAAAAACGATTCAACCAATCAGAGAGCAGCGAACTATCGCGTGTGCCGAACGTGGCGGACACACTCTGCCTCGGATGGCACATTTGAGAGCGTATTCATTTATTTCACGTTTGCAAACTATGTTGGCGTTAAACTATGTTCTACAACTAATAAAAACGAATTTGCGATTCATTCGCTTTCCTGCGCGTTTGTGCACGCGATGGCGATTTCTTTACCAAACTCCGGAAGCCGTTCGCTTTGGACCAAACCATTGCATGTAAATAGAGGGGGGGGATTGTCACCACTCGCAAGCCGTTCGCTTTGGACCAAACCATTTCATGTAAATAGAGGGGGGGGATATAATTTTAGATATAGATATAGTACGGGCATGCCCTAGTTATAATAAGACTAGCAGAAGTACCCGGCATTGTCGGGCGGGGGAGGGGAGAGGGAGGGCAAGGGAACGGGGGGGGGGGGCGGGCGAGCCCCTTGGCAAAGCGAGCGATTTTTTTTTTCATAGCGTCACAGCGTCATAGCGTCATAGCGTTCATAGCGTCATAACGTTTCATAGCGTCATAGCGATTTTTTTTTTCATAGCGTCATAGCGTTCATAGCGTCATCACGTGATCGCTCTGAGCGAATCAGCGCCCACCTGCTCTGATTCCATTGATTCCGTGCGCTGAAATGCACTGAGGTAAATATGAATAAAAAATATGGATCGTCAAATATTTTGAGTTCGGCCATGTTCGTCCCACGCTCAATGGCCATGTCTATGTCAAATATCAAGCACGTAAGCCTCTCCGTTTAGGAGTCTATCGGTAACATTACACACACACGCACACGCACACGCACACCCACACACACACGCACACACACAAACTGTGTTTTATATATATAGATGACCTTTTTCTGGGACTTCATCAAAAGGCTGATAGGCAGAAGTTGTTCATGTCCGGATCTCTTGAATCCGATTCGGGAATTTTGGTAAATGACTTTTGGTTTTCTGCCCCAGTACAACAGGGTGAGGACATACGTGTGTGTAGACTTAGTTATTTATTATTATTATTTTTTTTTTTGGTATGCAAGATCGAGGCTCGTGTAAGAGCTAACACCAATCACAAAAATAAATCACAAAAAGGGACACACAAAACATACAATAAAGGGAGCGGGAGACAAGATGGGGAGAGAGAGGGAAGCGCACAACAGGGACATCGGGAGATCTGTGGGAGGGAGAGGGCTTGGGGGGAGGGGGCTTGGGAAGGTGGGGAGAGGGGGTGGTTGAAGTATAAAACACATGGACACTGATAGAACTTCCAGGAAAGAAGTCGATATTTCAAAAAAGTGGATCTGGGGTGAATTAACGGGGGGTAGAAAAGATCAAGGTTTTGGATGGGGGAACAGATGATTTAAAGACCTGGAGGGAGGAGTGGGATTGAAGAGAGTGAGAGAGTTTGTTCCAGAGGCGGGAGAAAAGAGGAATGAAAGAGTGAAGGTGAATATCGGGTCTTGATTGTGGCGATTTCACCAGAAGAGGGTTGCAGGCAGATCTTGTGCGACCTGTAGGAATTCTGACTTTACCTTCAACCTCTCACCTTCTCCATTGTCTCCACCGCTCTCATCACACCATGTCCGTTCAAACTCATCTCCATTTTTCCCTCTTATGCTTCCCTATTGTACTTCACCAAGTCTTGAAATCGGGATGAGTATGGGGTTGGAATGTCTAAAAAAAGTATTTTACTGACACCTACCACTCGTCTCATCTGTACCTGAGTTCTTTTAGTCCTACGTTAGGGTATATGTGTATAGACGAGCGGTTGTTCCCACGGAGATCTCCCATGCTGCTTTTGCCAAATAATAGAGCACACCATGTATGGTTTCTACCGTACAGATGTGTTTTAACCGCATGAGCTTGAACGCAGCGTACACACAATTGGTATTTGATGTACCACAGCGAGACTGCGCAGCGGGTCGTCCATTGAGCCGACATTCGCATTGCAAAAGGAAGTGAAGAAATCGGATGCTCATTTGCACACATTCCATCTGCAAGCGGGGCAAGCAGGCTCCTCGTTTTTTTTGAATCTTGGACAGTGTTCTGTTTTTTGGACAAAAACAAAATTGGACAAATTTTTTTGGACAAACACATTTTTGGACGGTGTTCTTCAAAAATATGTACACGGCAAAACAATCGTGAACATGCAAGTTACATTTGGATACCAAGGATGAACCAGACAACAACATGAGAGTGATGTCATTAGTAACTGTAGAGTAATTTGATTGGTCAGGGAAGACTCGATGTAGATTTCCCTTGATAGCGGGAAGAGTTGGTTTGGAAAAAAACAATAGGTAAGAGGAAACCGGAACATTACCTTGCCACTCTACAAAGATTTCCATTTGATCAAAGTCTCTCATTACGGTGAAGCACAAATTTACCTTCTGCCGCAGACTGCAGAATCAATCAGACCTCATCAGGACCGGGGCCTAACCCTTTTTTGTCTGTGTGGGTGCCCTTTTTTGTCTGTGTGGGTGCCCTTTTTTGTCTGTGTGGGTGCCCTTTTTTGTCTGTGTGGGTGCCCTTTTTTGTCTGTGTGGGTGCCCTATTTTGTCTGTGTGGGTGCCCTTTTTTGTCTGTGTGGGTGCCCTATTTTGTCTGTGTGGGTGCCCTTTTTTGTCTGTGTGGGTGCCCTTTTTTGTCTGTGTGGGTGCCCTTTTTCAAGCCCACCGGCAGCAACATTTGCCTCCGAGAGATTCTGTGCTGTTTAGCAATGCACAAGTGGTACATTAATGGCCGAAATACGGTGCCTTGTCCCTCGCTGGCATTTCAACTATACTTCAAAGCATGCGATTCATCTAATGCAGAACGAAATGTCGGTTTGGCCTTCGCTGCTAAACAATTAATGATTTTGATCTTAATGGAAATGCTCTAACGACCCGACTGTTCTGTGGTGAGCATGCAAAAAAATAACACTTTCAACTGAAAATGTGATGGCATTTTCATCTAAAACTCAAAATATGCCTTTGAAATACTTTAAACTAGTAGAAGTACCGGGCATTGCTGGGCGGGTGAGGGGAGGGGGAAGGGGAGAGGGAGGGGAACGTGGGGAGGGGAGGAGGGGGGGAGGGGAGAAGGGGGGGAGGGGAGAAGAGGGGGGAGGGAGGGAGGGGGAGGGGGGAGGGGGAGGGGTAGGGGGAGAGGGAGGGGGAAAGGGAGGGGGAGGGGGAAAGGGAGGGGGGAGGGGGAGGGGGGAAGGTGAGGGGGAAGGGTGGAGGGGGAAGGGAGGGGGAGGGGGAGGGGGAAGGGAGGGGGAGGGGGAGGGGGAGGGGAGGGGAACGGGGGGAGGGGAGGAGGGGGAGGGGAGAACAGAGGGGACGGGAGGAGAGCGGGGAGGGGGGAGAGGGAGGGGGAGGGGACGAGGGAGGGGAAAGGGAGGGGGAGGGGGAAAGTGAGGGAGGGGGAGGGGATGGGGAAGGAGGGGAGGAGGGGGAGGGGAGGGGAAGGGGTAGGGGGGAAAGGGAGGGGTAGGGGGAAAGGGAGGGGGAGGGAGGGGGAGGGAGGGAAGGGAGGGGAGGGGAACGGGGGGGGGAGGGAAGAAGAGGGGAGGAGGAGAAGGGAGGTGGGGGAGGGGAAGGGGAGGTGGGAGAGGGGGTAGGGGAGGGGAAGGGGAGGTGGGGAGGGGGAAGGGGATGGGGGATGGAGGGGAGGGGGAGGTGGAGAGGGAGAGAGGGAGGGGGAAGATGGAGGGGGGAAAGGGAGGGGGCGTTGAGGGGGAGGGGGAGGGGAGGGAGAGGGGGAGGGGGAAGGGGAGGGGAGGGGGGAAAGGGGGAGGGGGAGGGGGAAGGGGAGGGGGAGGGTGGAAAGGGGGAGGGGGAGGCGGATGTGGGAGGGGGAAGTGGAGGGTGGAAAGGGAGGGGGAGGGGTGGGGGAGGGGTAAGGGAGGGGGAGGGGGAGAGGGAAGGGGGAAGGGGGGGGAAAGGGAGGGGAGGGGGGAAAGTGAGGGGAGGGGGAGGGAGAGGGAGGGGGGAAGGGAGGGGAGGGATATAGATGGTTACTGGCAATTGATCACATCCACAAATGATGTAATCCACACAATTTATGTACTTTACATAACGTTAATAGGAATACATGGCCGTGTAGATGGGAATACAGTTTGTTTGAAATACAGTTTGAAATACAGTTTGTCTCATCTTCTGTCTCTCGCTGTCTGGCCCTCACCAGACGTTGTTGATTGGCGTTTAGACGTGCCGTTCTCTCATCTTCTGTCTCTTGCTGTCTGAATCTACAGACACGTTCTTGATTGGCTTGTCGATGGTGAAAAGTCTCTTCATCAGTTTCATGGAGTCTCCGATCAGCGGTTTTCATTTCTCGGGAAGTTGAACGCGCCAAATTTCTTTTCTTCGGTGCCATTGCCTTTATCACAGTCAGTCTTCGTCAAGATTGCAACTCTGCGTCGTGTCGTGGGCGTGGCCAACGTGGCCTCATGCCCCCAGGTGATTGGCAAACTCGAGCTCGAGCGAGCCATAATGCGCTACGTTATGGCAAAAAATATGGATCTAAAGATGAAAGCAAAAAAAACCTATGTGGTGTGAATGGCAATGGTCATTCGATATATTTTCACTTTTATGTTTTGGCTAACTCGCTCGCGAACCTGACGAAGATCCTGAGCGAGGATCGCTACGCTACGCTACGTTATGCTAATGCTACGTTAGCTACGCTACGTTACGCTATGTTATGGCTAAAAATATGGATCTAAAGATGAAAGAAAAAAAACCAATGTGGTGTGAATGGCAATGTTCCTCGCTGAAATGTCAAAAAACGCAATTGCTTTTCGCTCTGAATTACGTGCGAACGCGTAACTGTGAGATTATGGCGGCAAGGTTGGAACATCACGTGATTGCTCTGAGCGAATCAGCGTGCTGCTCTGCCACCGGCTCAGATTCCGTGTATAATATTCCTCGCTGAAATGCGCTGAGGTAAAAATATGGTAAGAAAATTTATGAAATAATTTTTTTTAGGTAGGCCATGTTCTTCCCAGGCTCAATGGCCATGTCTATGCCAAATATCAAGCACGTGAGCCTCTCCGTTTAGGAGTCTATCGGTAACATTACACACACACACACACACAAACTGTGTTTTATATACAGACTTGGCATTTAATATGGATTATATATTTTTTCTTGACTTGGCTTTACTTTCTGAACTCGATATATCAATCTGGTGAGTTTTTTTTACGCTTCGGTGATTTATTTGTTAAAAGAACCATGTCACTGATTGTCTGTCGCAGCAATAAGTCAATAACAGGATTATATCACAGGTGGCGTGACAAAATGTATGGACAGGTACATTTGACGATTGGCTTCACAATTGGGTATATAAGGGTTGTTGTGTTCTGTATTAGTGGAAAACAACTGCTGCACGTCTACAAAAGTTATTGCCGCTTCCCCCGGAGATGGTCCGTCAACTCGACAATGCTGTTTGTCATTTAGTGGTGGCTTTACGAAATTCCGGCATGAAACAGCGTGCTATTGCTCGGCAGTATGGCATCACTCAAGGTCAGGTGTCAAAGATCCTGAAACAAAATGCTCAGAGGGGTGTCCCTACTCCAATACCGAGGTCAGGACGTCCCCGCAGAACCATAAGGAGGGATGATCGCCAGCTGCACTGGTTAGTCCGCAATGGCCGTACCAATTCAGCTAATCGGCTTAGGGCTGAGTGGCAGCAACTGACAAATGTGCCTGTATCCAGAAGGCTAGTCAACCAACGACTGGTTCAAGCAGGCTATCGTGCCAGGCGTACCCTGAGAAAGCCACGTCTGACCAGACAACACCGCCAGCGCCGATTGCAGTGGGCCAGAGAGCACCGTCAATGGCAGCCAGGACACTGGAATCATGTGATCTTCAGTGACAAGTCTAGATTTCTGGTCTATCGTCAATATGGCCATGTCCGAGTGTGCAGACAAGTGCATGAAGCCTACAACGAAGGTTGTATAGTGCCAAGAGTCCAAGCTGGAGGTGGTGGGGTGACCGTTTGGGCTGCTTTTCATGCAGGGGGCAAAACTGACCTGGTTGTTCTGAATGGAAACCTGAACCAGTTCAAGTACAGGGTCATTCTGGAAGAAACATTGCTTCAATTTGTTCGTGGAGCCTTTCGAGGAAACTTTGTCTTCCAAGATGACAATGCACGGCCTCATCGTGCTCGCATGATCCAACACTTTCTTGCTGACCGTGGTGTAGAGCATATGGAGTGGCCTGCCATGTCCCCAGATATGAATCCGATAGAGAACTTGTGGGCAGAATTAACGCGTCAAATCGACAACTTGGACCAGCAGCCTTGCTCTATGCGTAAATTGCAGCAGGCTATTGTCACTGCATGGCAAGCGATTCCTGTCCAAACCTTGGCAAATCTCGTGACCAGCATGCCTCGACGTGTACGTGCTCTCCTGAATGCTCGTGGGGGTTACACGAAGTACTGAACTGTAATTTTACTGTCCGTAATCCCAGTCGAAATTTAACTTTTGTTTTTGTTAAAAATATTTTTTGGCTAATGTGCAAAATAAAGAGATACTTCTGGAAAACGCACAGAAGTTTAACACAGTACTGTCCGTGAATTGAGTTCGATATCAGTGTACATCACTTTCAATGATCAATTTATTTGCTTCGAAATGTCAAATGTGGTTTTTGTTTCTTTTAAAGGTCACATTAACAAAATCTAGAATAATTTCAACATAATTCCAATAAACTTTTGGTTCTAAGTCATCTTGAAAAGTAAGTTCACCCCCACAAAAAAAATATTCCATATTAAATGCCAAGTCTGTATATAGATTATATTATATATTTTTTAATAAAAAATATTTTTTTTTAAATTAATTTTAATTACATTTAATTGTAATTAAGCAGGTTTGGACTCAAACAGCAGTGGCACATTGTGCAGATCGGTGCGCACCTTATATCGATCTGTTTTACTGCATTCAAACAATAATTTGGATTTCTGACACAATTATAAAGAAATAGTCCTTTCTGGTGTTGCCTGCTGTTGGTGTAGCGGATAGGGTGCCGACTTGGGATCCTCGGATCCTCAGTTCCAATCCCGGTCGATAGCTGAATTAACGCCAGGAGGGTTGACTCACCCTGTCATCCTTCCGAGGTCGGCAAATTGAGTACCAGCTTGCTGGGATGAATGATCCCGGTGAGTACCCAAATTTAGAATAGGTACACCGTATCCCTGCGCATAGTAAGTGGCGAATAATAGTTGGCGTCAGGAAGGGCATCCGGCCATAAAAACATTGCCTCAAAACAGGGAAGCATGATTTTCATGGGGCCCGCAAGGCTAACCCCTGCCCTAGTGGGGAAAATGGCCTTAAAACGATCATTCATTCATTCATTAATTCATTAATTCAGTCCTTCCCTCCACTGAACTTGTGGAAAATTCATAGACAATTCCAGAAGAAGCATGATCTATAAAGCAAACATGTTGTTGATTAAAAAAAAAAAATGCGGTCATTTTACACCAAATATTAAACTGAAACGAGTTACAGGTAAAGTATTTTTTTACATCCATATTATGAGAGATTAGATGTTTGTCTGTCTGTGTCTCCACTTTTGCTCAGAGATGGCAGAACAGATCTTCGGCAAACTTTCAGAGGTTCATCAGTGAGTTTGGGGGAGTATTTAAAGGAATTCTTTTTTTTTGGAAAAAGAAAAGTTGGATTTTGGGGAATTTTTATTTTTTAATTGCTCTGTAATACCTAAGCCTTTATAATTTTGTAAAAGGTAAATAGTCAAATGATCCCCGAACCCATTCTTTAGTAGGTGTCGGGAAGTGTTTCAGACCCTCACAAAAAAATGAGCCAAAAAAACAAAATTTGATTTCTTCAAAATGCCAACAGGATGAGAACAACACTTCCCAAAAAATATATAAAATTATACAGCCTTTAATTTTAGAACTTTTATTTTATTTCAATTTATTTGAATACTTGACCACGCGAACACAAATAGCTTTGTTGTCACTTCGAAAAACCTACAGTTTTGCAGTACTTGGATAAAATATTACGCCATTTTACGCAATCTCGACCAATCAGATCTGCCGCTCGTGCTCTCAGTGTTAGGGAATATTGAGACTCAGACAAAATGGCGGCTCGTCTATATAATAAAAGGCAATGTCTGTTTGTGGTGTCGTTAGGTATACAAATCCGTATGCGCCTATTAAGGTCTTAATGCACTATTAAGTGTGCACTATTAAGACCTAGAAGGTCTTAATAGTGCACAACTAGGGGTAGTTTTATATGGGGAATCCAATGGCAGTCTTTAAAATTACTAAAATCGCACCCCCGAGCTCGAAATCAAAAAAAAGAAAGAAAAAAAAGGCAGGACCACAAAATATTTTTTTTACCCTTTTTCTATTGGACAATTTAAATAGTCTCCGCCTCCCTAAGGGCTCCGCCCCTCCTAATAATAATATATAAGCCGTGGCGTTACTTCAACATTCATTTTAATAGCGAACGTTTTTGCCACGTTTCTTCATTATTATTATTATTCCTATTTCTCTGATTTATTCCTATTTCTGCTCGAACTTCTGCTCGAACTAAAAAAAAAATAACCCAAAAAGGCAGGACCACAAAATATTTGACCTTTCTAGAAGGGTCAAATTTTTTTTAACCCTTTTTCTATTGGACAATTTAAATAGTCTCCGCCTCCCTAAGGTCTCCGCCCCTCCTAATAATCCCATATAAGCCGTGGCATTACTTCAACATTCATTTTAATAGCGAACGTTTTCACCACGTTTCTTCATTATCTTGCCAAAACGAAGTTTTTGCAAGATGTATCAGTCAGCTTGTATGTTTGTTTGTTTGTTTTTTTGTTTGTTTTTTTGTTTGTGGTTAATCATTTTTTTTTCACGTTTAGATCACTCTGTAGACCACAGTTATTATTGGAAACTCCTGTAACTTCGCAGATCAGAGTCCTATAGAGATACCCTTCAGCACACAAAATTTTGAAGGTCAAAGGTCAAAGGTCAAGGTCACTTTGCGGTCAATCGTGGAGGTCAACGAAACCCTTATTTTTTGAGTAACTTTGATCTTATGATCTCCAAACTTGGTGGGTATATAGGGTGTGGTATGGCGCTCAGCTGATTAGTTTTTGGTGTCGATCGGCCTTGACCTTCAAGGTCATTTTGAAGGTCATTCAATTTTGACCAAAAGGTAAAATTTTCAAGTTTCAGTTACCATATCGAGTAGTACCTCAAATTGAAGCCCTTGTTGAGTGCTTTCCAAACATATAACTAGTTTGACAATGTGACGTCATTTGACGGCGTTATGACGAAAAAACTGCACTTTTCATGTATATTGTATTGCTTTAGTTCGCATTGTTTAGGTCACTCTGTAGAGCACAGTTCCCTTTGGAAACTCTTGTAAGTTCGCATATCAGAGTCTTTTAGAGATACCCTTTAGCACACAACATTTTGAAGGTCAAGGTCAAAGGTCAAGGTCACTTTGCGGTCAATCATGGAGGTCAACGAAACCCTTATTTTTTGAGTAACTTTGATCTTATGATCTCCAAACTTGGTGGGTATATAGGGTGTGGTATGGCGCTCAGCTGATTAGTTTTTGGTGTCGATCGGCCTTGACCTTCAAGGTCATTTTGAAGGTCATTCAATTTTGACCAAAAGGTAAAATTTTCAAGTTTCAGTTACCATATCGAGTAGTACCTCAAATTGAAGCCCTTGTTGAGTGCTTTCCAAACATATAACTAGTTTGACAATGTGACGTCATTTGACGGCGTTATGACGAAAAAACTGCACTTTTCATGTATATTGTATTGCTTTAGTTTGCATTGTTTAGGTCACTCTGTAGACCACAGTTATTATTGGAAACTCCTGTAACTTCGCATATCAGAGTCCTATAGAGATACCCTTCAGCACACAAAATTTTGAAGGTCAAGGTCAAAGGTCAAGGTCACTTTGTGGTCAATCATGGAGGTCGACGAAACACTAATTTTTTGAGTAACTTTGATCGGATCGTCTCCAAACTTCATGGGAATCTAGTATATGGTCCGGCGCTCAGCTGATTATTTTTTGGTGGCGATCGGCCTTGACCTTCATGGTTAGCGCTGGAGGTCGAAAATTATTGACCCCAAGGTCAAATTTTGAAATCGTAGGTACCATATCGAGTAATACCTCATATGAATGCCCTTGATGAGTGCTTCCCAGATCTGTAAACAGTTTGACGCTATGACGTCATTTGATGACGTCATGACGAAAAAACGGAATTTTCATGAAAAAATTATTTCCTCAGTTCTCATCAAAATCTTTCAATATTTCATGTGCGTTGGTCATGAAGACATACTATTCACCATACGAAATTATTAAGGTCAAGGTCAAAGGTCAAGGTCACTTTGCGGTCAATCATGGAGGTCAACGAAACCCTGGCAAGATACGGTTCACCCTGTGGGTGATGTTTTTATCTTGCCAAAACGAAGTTTTTGCAAGATGTATTAGTCAGCTTGTATGTTTGTTTTTTTGTTTGTTTTTTTTTTTGTTTTTTTGTTTGTGGTTAATCATTTTTTTTCCACGTTTAGATCACTCTGTAGACCACAGTTATTATTGGAAACTCCTGTAACTGCGCATATCAGAGTCCTATAGAGATACCCTTCAGCACCCAAAATTTTGAAGGTCAAGGTCAAAGGTCAAGGTCACTTTGTGGTCAATCATGGAGGTCGACGAAACCCTTATTTTTTGAGTAACTTTGATCGGATCGTCTCCAAACTTCATGGGAATCTAGTATATGGTCCGGCGCTCAGCTGATTAGTTTTTGGTGGCGATCGGCCTTGACCTTCATGGTTAGCGCTGGAGGTCGAAAATTATTGACCCCAAGGTCAAATGTTGAAATCGTTATTTTTTGAGTAACTTTGATCGGATCGTCTCCAAACTTCATGGGAATCTAGTATATGGTCCGGCGCTCAGCTGATTAGTTTTTTGTGGCGATCGGCCTTGACCTTCATGGTTAGCGCTGGAGGTCGACCTTGACCTTTGACCTTGACCTTCAGATCACTCTGTAGACCACAGTTATTATTGGAAACTCCTGTAACTTCGCATATCAGAGTCCTATAGAGATACCCTTCAGCACACAAAATTTTGAAGGTCAAGGTCAAAGGTCAAGGTCACTTTGTGGTCAATCATGGAGGTCGACGAAACCCTTATTTTTTGAGTAACTTTGATCGGATCGTCTCCAAACTTCATGGGAATCTAGTATATGGTCCGGCGCTCAGCTGATTAGTTTTTGGTGGCGATCGGCCTTGACCTTCATGGTTAGCGCTGGAGGTCGAAAATTATTGACCCCAAGGTCAAATGTTGAAATCGTTATTTTTTGAGTAACTTTGATCGGATCGTCTCCAAACTTCATGGGAATCTAGTATATGGTCCGGCGCTCAGCTGATTAGTTTTTGGTGGCGATCGGCCTTGACCTTCATGGTTAGCGCTGGAGGTCGAAAATTATTGACCCCAAGGTCAAATTTTGAAATCGTAGGTACCATATCGAGTAATACCTCATATGAATGCCCTTGATGAGTGCTTCCCAGATCTGTAAACAGTTTGACGCTATGACGTCATTTGATGACGTCATGACGAAAAAACGGAATTTTCATGAAAAAATTATTTCCTCAGTTCTCATCAAAATCTTTCAATATCTCGTGGGCAGACATTCCTCAAAGAGTCGCTTCTAGTGGATAGCAGTTCTGTTCACCTCAGTGTGACCTGAAGCAAGTCACTCATGTTCACATTTTGGCAAGATACGGTTCACCCTGTGGGTGACATAGGTTTATTTTATTTTTTTGTTTGTTTTTTTTTTTGTTTTTTTGTTTGTGGTTAATCATTTTTTTTCCACGTTTAGATCACTCTGTAGACCACAGTTATTATTGGAAACTCCTGTAACTTCGCATATCAGAGTCCTATAGAGATACCCTTCAGCACACAAAATTTTGAAGGTCAAGGTCAAAGGTCAAGGTCACTTTGTGGTCAATCATGGAGGTGGACGAAACCCTTATTTTTTGAGTAACTTTGATCGGATCGTCTCCAAACTTCATGGGAATCTAGTATATGGTCCGGCGCTCAGCTGATTAGTTTTTGGTGGCGATCGGCCTTGACCTTCATGGTTAGCGCTGGAGGTCGAAAATTATTGACCCCAAGGTCAAATGTTGAAACCCTTATTTTTTGAGTAACTTTGATCGGATCGTCTCCAAACTTCATGGGAATCTAGTATATGGTCCGGCGCTCAGCTGATTAGTTTTTGGTGGCGATCGGCCTTGACCTTCATGGTTAGCGCTGGAGGTCGAAAATTATTGACCCCAAGGTCAAATGTTGAAATCGTAGGTACCATATCTTCGCATATCTTCGCATGTAACTTCGCATATCAGAGTCCTATAGAGATACCCTTCAGCACACAAAATTTTGAAGGTCAAGGTCAAAGGTCAAGGTCACTTTGTGGTCAATCATGGAGGTCGACGAAACCCTTATTTTTTGAGTAACTTTGATCGGATCGTCTCCAAACTTCATGGGAATCTAGTATATGGTCCGGCGCTCAGCTGATTAGTTTTTGGTGGCGATCGGCCTTGACCTTCATGGTTAGCGCTGGAGGTCGAAAATTATTGACCCCAAGGTCAAATGTTGAAACCCTTATTTTTTGAGTAACTTTGATCGGATCGTCTCCAAACTTCATGGGAATCTAGTATATGGTCCGGCGCTCAGCTGATTAGTTTTTGGTGGCGATCGGCCTTGACCTTCATGGTTAGCGCTGGAGGTCGAAAATTATTGACCCCAAGGTCAAATGTTGAAATCGTAGGTACCATATCTTCGCATATCTTCGCATGTAACTTCGCATATCAGAGTCCTATAGAGATACCCTTCAGCACACAAAATTTTGAAGGTCAAGGTCAAAGGTCAAGGTCACTTTGTGGTCAATCATGGAGGTCGACGAAACCCTTATTTTTTGAGTAACTTTGATCGGATCGTCTCCAAACTTCATGGGAATCTAGTATATGGTCCGGCGCTCAGCTGAATAGTTTTTGGTGGCGATCGGCCTTGACCTTCATGGTTAGCGCTGGAGGTCGAAAATTATTGACCCCAAGGTCAAATGTTGAAACCCTTATTTTTTGAGTAACTTTGATCGGATCGTCTCCAAACTTCATGGGAATCTAGTATATGGTCCGGCGCTCAGCTGATTAGTTTTTGGTGGCGATCGGCCTTGACCTTCATGGTTAGCGCTGGAGGTCGAAAATTATTGACCCCAAGGTCAAATTTTGAAATCGTAGGTACCATATCGAGTAATACCTCATATGAATGCCCTTGATGAGTGCTTCCCAGATCTGTAAACAGTTTGACGCTATGACGTCATTTGATGACGTCATGACGAAAAAACGGAATTTTCATGAAAAAATTATTTCCTCAGTTCTCATCAAAATCTTTCAATATTTCATGTGCGTTGGTCATGAAGACATACTATTCACCATACGAAATTATTAAGGTCAAGGTCAAAGGTCAAGGTCACTTTGCGGTCAATCATGGAGGTCAACGAAACCCTGGCAAGATACGGTTCACCCTGTGGGTGATGTTTTATTTTTTTGTTTGTTTTTTATCTTGCCAAAACGAAGTTTTTGCTAGATGTATTAGTCAGCTTGTATGTTTGTTTTTTTGTTTGTTTTTATCTTGCCAAAACGAAGTTTTTGCAAGATGTATTAGTCAGCTTGTATGTTTGTTTTTTTGTTTGTTTTTTTTTTTGTTTTTTTGTTTGTGGTTAATCATTTTTTTTCCACGTTTAGATCACTCTGTAGACCACAGTTATTATTGGAAACTCCTGTAACTTCGCATATCAGAGTCCTATAGAGATACCCTTCAGCACCCAAAATTTTGAAGGTCAAGGTCAAAGGTCAAGGTCACTTTGTGGTCAATCATGGAGGTCGACGAAACCCTTATTTTTTGAGTAACTTTGATCGGATCGTCTCCAAACTTCATGGGAATCTAGTATATGGTCCGGCGCTCAGCTGATTAGTTTTTGGTGGCGATCGGCCTTGACCTTCATGGTTAGCGCTGGAGGTCGAAAATTATTGACCCCAAGGTCAAATGTTGAAATCGTTATTTTTTGAGTAACTTTGATCGGATCGTCTCCAAACTTCATGGGAATCTAGTATATGGTCCGGCGCTCATCTGATTAGTTTTTTGTGGCGATCGGCCTTGACCTTCATGGTTAGCGCTGGAGGTCGACCTTGACCTTTGACCTTGACCTTCAGATCACTCTGTAGACCACAGTTATTATTGGAAACTCCTGTAACTTCGCATATCAGAGTCCTATAGAGATACCCTTCAGCACACAAAATTTTGAAGGTCAAGGTCAAAGGTCAAGGTCACTTTGTGGTCAATCATGGAGGTCGACGAAACCCTTATTTTTTGAGTAACTTTGATGGGATCGTCTCCAAACTTCATGGGAATCTAGTATATGGTCCGGCGCTCAGCTGATTAGTTTTTGGTGGCGATCGGCCTTGACCTTCATGGTTAGCGCTGGAGGTCGAAAATTATTGACCCCAAGGTCAAATGTTGAAATCGTTATTTTTTGAGTAACTTTGATCGGATCGTCTCCAAACTTCATGGGAATCTAGTATATGGTCCGGCGCTCAGCTGATTAGTTTTTGGTGGCGATCGGCCTTGACCTTCATGGTTAGCGCTGGAGGTCGAAAATTATTGACCCCAAGGTCAAATTTTGAAATCGTAGGTACCATATCGAGTAATACCTCATATGAATGCCCTTGATGAGTGCTTCCCAGATCTGTAAACAGTTTGACGCTATGACGTCATTTGATGACGTCATGACGAAAAAACGGAATTTTCATGAAAAAATTATTTCCTCAGTTCTCATCAAAATCTTTCAATATCTCGTGGGCAGACATTCCTCAAAGAGTCGCTTCTAGTGGATAGCAGTTCTGTTCACCTCAGTGTGACCTGAAGCAAGTCACTCATGTTCACATTTTGGCAAGATACGGTTCACCCTGTGGGTGACATAGGTTTTTTTTTTGTTTTTTTGTTTGTGGTTAATCATTTTTTTTCCACGTTTAGATCACTCTGTAGACCACAGTTATTATTGGAAACTCCTGTAACTTCGCATATCAGAGTCCTATAGAGATACCCTTCAGCACACAAAATTTTGAAGGTCAAGGTCAAAGGTCAAGGTCACTTTGTGGTCAATCATGGAGGTCGACGAAACCCTTATTTTTTGAGTAACTTTGATCGGATCGTCTCCAAACTTCATGGGAATCTAGTATATGGTCCGGCGCTCAGCTGATTAGTTTTTGGTGGCGATCGGCCTTGACCTTCATGGTTAGCGCTGGAGGTCGACCTTGACCTTTGACCTTGACCTTCAGATCACTCTGTAGACCACAGTTATTATTGGAAACTCCTGTAACTTCGCATATCAGAGTCCTATAGAGATACCCTTCAGCACACAAAATTTTGAAGGTCAAGGTCAAAGGTCAAGGTCACTTTGTGGTCAATCATGGAGGTCGACGAAACCCTTATTTTTTGAGTAACTTTGATCGGATCGTCTCCAAACTTCATGGGAATCTAGTATATGGTCCGGCGCTCAGCTGATTAGTTTTTGGTGGCGATCGGCCTTGACCTTCATGGTTAGCGCTGGAGGTCGAAAATTATTGACCCCAAGGTCAAATTACGAAACCCTTATTTTTTGAGTAACTTTGATCTTATGATCTCCAATCTTGGTGGGTATATAGGGTGTGGTATGGCGCTCAGTTGATTAGTTTTTGGTGTCGATCGGCCTTGACCTTCAAGGTCATTTTGAAGGTCATTCAATTTTGGCCAAAAGGTAAAATTTTCAAGTTTCAGTTACCATATCGAGTAGTACCTCAAATTGAAGCCCTTGTTGAGTGCTTTCCAAACATATAACTAGTTTGACGCTACGACGTCGTTTGATGATGTCATGACGAAAAAACGGATTTTTCAAGGTCACTCTCTAGAACGATTATCATCGGAATATCTCGTGGGCAGACATTCCTCAAAGAGTCGCTTCTAGTGGATAGCAGTTCTGTTCACCTCAGTGTGACCTGAAGCAAGTCACTCATGTTCACATTTTGGCAAGATACGGTTCACCCTGTGGGTGAGTTTTATTTTTTTTGTTTTTTTGTTTGTGGTTAATCATTTTTTTTCCACGTTTAGATCACTCTGTAGACCACAGTTATTATTGGAAACTCCTGTAACTTCGCATATCAGAGTCCTATAGAGATACCCTTCAGCACACAAAATTTTGAAGGTCAAGGTCAAAGGTCAAGGTCACTTTGTGGTCAATCATGGAGGTCGACGAAACCCTTATTTTTTGAGTAACTTTGATCCGATCGTCTCCAAACTTCATGGGAATCTAGTATATGGTCCGGCGCTCAGCTGATTAGTTTTTGGTGGCGATCGGCCTTGACCTTCATGGTTAGCGCTGGAGGTCGAAAATTATTGACCCCAAGGTCAAATGTTGAAACCCTTATTTTTTGAGTAACTTTGATCGGATCGTCTCCAAACTTCATGGGAATCTAGTATATGGTCCGGCGCTCAGCTGATTAGTTTTTGGTGGCGATCGGCCTTGACCTTCATGGTTAGCGCTGGAGGTCGAAAATTATTGACCCCAAGGTCAAATGTTGAAATCGTAGGTACCATATCTTCGCATATCTTCGCATGTAACTTCGCATATCAGAGTCCTATAGAGATACCCTTCAGCACACAAAATTTTGAAGGTCAAGGTCAAAGGTCAAGGTCACTTTGTGGTCAATCATGGAGGTCGACGAAACCCTTATTTTTTGAGTAACTTTGATCGGATCGTCTCCAAACTTCATGGGAATCTAGTATATGGTCCGGCGCTCAGCTGATTAGTTTTTGGTGGCGATCGGCCTTGACCTTCATGGTTAGCGCTGGAGGTCGAAAATTATTGACCCCAAGGTCAAATGTTGAAATCCTTATTTTTTGAGTAACTTTGATCGGATCGTCTCCAAACTTCATGGGAATCTAGTATATGGTCCGGCGCTCAGCTGATTATTTTTTGGTGGCGATCGGCCTTGACCTTCATGGTTAGCGCTGGAGGTCGAAAATTATTGACCCCAAGGTCAAATTTTGAAATCGTAGGTACCATATCGAGTAATACCTCATATGAATGCCCTTGATGAGTGCTTCCCAGATCTGTAAACAGTTTGACGCTATGACGTCATTTGATGACGTCATGACGAAAAAACGGAATTTTCATGAAAAAATTATTTCCTCAGTTCTCATCAAAATCTTTCAATATTTCATGTGCGTTGGTCATGAAGACATACTATTCACCATACGAAATTATTAAGGTCAAGGTCAAAGGTCAAGGTCACTTTGCGGTCAATCATGGAGGTCAACGAAACCCTGGCAAGATACGGTTCACCCTGTGGGTGATGTTTTTATTTTTTTGTTTTTTTGTTTGTGGTTAATCATTTTTAGATCACTCTGTAGACCACAGTTATTATTGGAAACTCCTGTAACTTCGCATATCAGAGTCCTATAGAGATACCCTTCAGCACACAAAATTTTGAAGGTCAAGGTCAAAGGTCAAGGTCACTTTGTGGTCAATCATGGAGGTCGACGAAACCCTTATTTTTTGAGTAACTTTGATCGGATCGTCTCCAAACTTCATGGGAATCTAGTATATGGTCCGGCGCTCAGCTGATTAGTTTTTGGTGGCGATCGGCCTTGACCTTCATGGTTAGCGCTGGAGGTCGAAAATTATTGACCCCAAGGTCAAATGTTGAAACCCTTATTTTTTGAGTAACTTTGATCGGATCGTCTCCAAACTTCATGGGAATCTAGTATATGGTCCGGCGCTCAGCTGATTAGTTTTTGGTGGCGATCGGCCTTGACCTTCATGGTTAGCGCTGGAGGTCGAAAATTATTGACCCCAAGGTCAAATGTTGAAATCGTAGGTACCATATCTTCGCATATCTTCGCATGTAACTTCGCATATCAGAGTCCTATAGAGATACCCTTCAGCACACAAAATTTTGAAGGTCAAGGTCAAAGGTCAAGGTCACTTTGTGGTCAATCATGGAGGTCGACGAAACCCTTATTTTTTGAGTAACTTTGATCGGATCGTCTCCAAACTTCATGGGAATCTAGTATATGGTCCGGCGCTCAGCTGATTCGTTTTTGGTGGCGATCGGCCTTGACCTTCATGGTTAGCGCTGGAGGTCGAAAATTATTGACCCCAAGGTCAAATGTTGAAATCCTTATTTTTTGAGTAACTTTGATCGGATCGTCTCCAAACTTCATGGGAATCTAGTATATGGTCCGGCGCTCAGCTGATTAGTTTTTGGTGGCGATCGGCCTTGACCTTCATGGTTAGCGCTGGAGGTCGAAAATTATTGACCCCAAGGTCAAATTTTGAAATCGTAGGTACCATATCGAGTAATACCTCATATGAATGCCCTTGATGAGTGCTTCCCAGATCTGTAAACAGTTTGACGCTATGACGTCATTTGATGACGTCATGACGAAAAAACGGAATTTTCATGAAAAAATTATTTCCTCAGTTCTCATCAAAATCTTTCAATATTTCATGTGCGTTGGTCATGAAGACATACTATTCACCATACGAAATTATTAAGGTCAAGGTCAAAGGTCAAGGTCACTTTGCGGTCAATCATGGAGGTCAACGAAACCCTGGCAAGATACGGTTCACCCTGTGGGTGATGTTTTATTTTTTTGTTTTTTTGTTTGTGGTTAATCATTTTTTTTCCACGTTTAGATCACTCTGTAGACCACAGTTATTATTGGAAACTCCTGTAACTTCGCATATCAGAGTCCTATAGAGATACCCTTCAGCACACAAAATTTTGAAGGTCAAGGTCAAAGGTCAAGGTCACTTTGTGGTCAATCATGGAGGTGGACGAAACCCTTATTTTTTGAGTAACTTTGATCGGATCGTCTCCAAACTTCATGGGAATCTAGTATATGGTCCGGCGCTCAGCTGATTAGTTTTTGGTGGCGATCGGCCTTGACCTTCATGGTTAGCGCTGGAGGTCGAAAATTATTGACCCCAAGGTCAAATGTTGAAACCCTTATTTTTTGAGTAACTTTGATCGGATCGTCTCCAAACTTCATGGGAATCTAGTATATGGTCCGGCGCTCAGCTGATTAGTTTTTGGTGACGATCGGCCTTGACCTTCATGGTTAGCGCTGGAGGTCGAAAATTATTGACCCCAAGGTCAAATGTTGAAATCGTAGGTACCATATCTTCGCATATCTTCGCATGTAACTTCGCATATCAGAGTCCTATAGAGATACCCTTCAGCACACAAAATTTTGAAGGTCAAGGTCAAAGGTCAAGGTCACTTTGTGGTCAATCATGGAGGTCGACGAAACCCTTATTTTTTGAGTAACTTTGATCGGATCGTCTCCAAACTTCATGGGAATCTAGTATATGGTCCGGCGCTCAGCTGATTAGTTTTTGGTGGCGATCGGCCTTGACCTTCATGGTTAGCGCTGGAGGTCGAAAATTATTGACCCCAAGGTCAAATGTTGAAACCCTTATTTTTTGAGTAACTTTGATCGGATCGTCTCCAAACTTCATGGGAATCTAGTATATGGTCCGGCGCTCAGCTGATTAGTTTTTGGTGGCGATCGGCCTTGACCTTCATGGTTAGCGCTGGAGGTCGAAAATTATTGACCCCAAGGTCAAATGTTGAAATCGTAGGTACCATATCTTCGCATATCTTCGCATGTAACTTCGCATATCAGAGTCCTATAGAGATACCCTTCAGCACACAAAATTTTGAAGGTCAAGGTCAAAGGTCAAGGTCACTTTGTGGTCAATCATGGAGGTCGACGAAACCCTTATTTTTTGAGTAACTTTGATCGGATCGTCTCCAAACTTCATGGGAATCTAGTATATGGTCCGGCGCTCAGCTGATTAGTTTTTGGTGGCGATCGGCCTTGACCTTCATGGTTAGCGCTGGAGGTCGAAAATTATTGACCCCAAGGTCAAATGTTGAAACCCTTATTTTTTGAGTAACTTTGATCGGATCGTCTCCAAACTTCATGGGAATCTAGTATATGGTCCGGCGCTCAGCTGATTAGTTTTTGGTGGCGATCGGCCTTGACCTTCATGGTTAGCGCTGGAGGTCGAAAATTATTGACCCCAAGGTCAAATTTTGAAATCGTAGGTACCATATCGAGTAATACCTCATATGAATGCCCTTGATGAGTGCTTCCCAGATCTGTAAACAGTTTGACGCTATGACGTCATTTGATGACGTCATGACGAAAAAACGGAATTTTCATGAAAAAATTATTTCCTCAGTTCTCATCAAAATCTTTCAATATTTCATGTGCGTTGGTCATGAAGACATACTATTCACCATACGAAATTATTAAGGTCAAGGTCAAAGGTCAAGGTCACTTTGCGGTCAATCATGGAGGTCAACGAAACCCTGGCAAGATACGGTTCACCCTGTGGGTGATGTTTTATTTGTTTTTTTGTTTGTGGTTAATCATTTTTTTTCCACGTTTAGATCACTCTGTAGACCACAGTTATTATTGGAAACTCCTGTAACTTCGCATATCAGAGTCCTATAGAGATACCCTTCAGCACACAAAATTTTGAAGGTCAAGGTCAAAGGTCAAGGTCACTTTGTGGTCAATCATGGAGGTGGACGAAACCCTTATTTTTTGAGTAACTTTGATCGGATCGTCTCCAAACTTCATGGGAATCTAGTATATGGTCCGGCGCTCAGCTGATTAGTTTTTGGTGGCGATCGGCCTTGACCTTCATGGTTAGCGCTGGAGGTCGAAAATTATTATCTTGCCAAAACGAAGTTTTTGCAAGATGTATTAGTCAGCTTGTATGTTTGTTTTTTTGTTTGTTATCTTGCCAAAACGAAGTTTTTGCAAGATGTATTAGTCAGCTTGTATGTTTGTTTTTTTGTTTGTTTTTTTTTTTGTTTTTTTGTTTGTGGTTAATCATTTTTTTTCCACGTTTAGATCACTCTGTAGACCACAGTTATTATTGGAAACTCCTGTAACTTCGCATATCAGAGTCCTATAGAGATACCCTTCAGCACACAAAATTTTGAAGGTCAAGGTCAAAGGTCAAGGTCACTTTGTGGTCAATCATGGAGGTGGACGAAACCCTTATTTTTTGAGTAACTTTGATCGGATCGTCTCCAAACTTCATGGGAATCTAGTATATGGTCCGGCGCTCAGCTGATTAGTTTTTGGTGGCGATCGGCCTTGACCTTCATGGTTAGCGCTGGAGGTCGAAAATTATTGACCCCAAGGTCAAATGTTGAAACCCTTATTTTTTGAGTAACTTTGATCGGATCGTCTCCAAACTTCATGGGAATCTAGTATATGGTCCGGCGCTCAGCTGATTAGTTTTTGGTGGCGATCGGCCTTGACCTTCATGGTTAGCGCTGGAGGTCGAAAATTATTGACCCCAAGGTCAAATGTTGAAATCGTAGGTACCATATCTTCGCATATCTTCGCATGTAACTTCGCATATCAGAGTCCTATAGAGATACCCTTCAGCACACAAAATTTTGAAGGTCAAGGTCAAAGGTCAAGGTCACTTTGTGGTCAATCATGGAGGTCGACGAAACCCTTATTTTTTGAGTAACTTTGATCGGATCGTCTCCAAACTTCATGGGAATCTAGTATATGGTCCGGCGCTCAGCTGATTAGTTTTTGGTGGCGATCGGCCTTGACCTTCATGGTTAGCGCTGGAGGTCGAAAATTATTGACCCCAAGGTCAAATGTTGAAACCCTTATTTTTTGAGTAACTTTGATCGGATCGTCTCCAAACTTCATGGGAATCTAGTATATGGTCCGGCGCTCAGCTGATTAGTTTTTGGTGGCGATCGGCCTTGACCTTCATGGTTAGCGCTGGAGGTCGAAAATTATTGACCCCAAGGTCAAATGTTGAAATCATAGGTACCATATCTTCGCATATCTTCGCATGTAACTTCGCATATCAGAGTCCTATAGAGATACCCTTCAGCACACAAAATTTTGAAGGTCAAGGTCAAAGGTCAAGGTCACTTTGTGGTCAATCATGGAGGTCGACGAAACCCTTATTTTTTGAGTAACTTTGATCGGATCGTCTCCAAACTTCATGGGAATCTAGTATATGGTCCGGCGCTCAGCTGATTAGTTTTTGGTGGCGATCGGCCTTGACCTTCATGGTTAGCGCTGGAGGTCGAAAATTATTGACCCCAAGGTCAAATGTTGAAACCCTTATTTTTTGAGTAACTTTGATCGGATCGTCTCCAAACTTCATGGGAATCTAGTATATGGTCCGGCGCTCAGCTGATTAGTTTTTGGTGGCGATCGGCCTTGACCTTCATGGTTAGCGCTGGAGGTCGAAAATTATTGACCCCAAGGTCAAATTTTGAAATCGTAGGTACCATATCGAGTAATACCTCATATGAATGCCCTTGATGAGTGCTTCCCAGATCTGTAAACAGTTTGACGCTATGACGTCATTTGATGACGTCATGACGAAAAAACGGAATTTTCATGAAAAAATTATTTCCTCAGTTCTCATCAAAATCTTTCAATATTTCATGTGCGTTGGTCATGAAGACATACTATTCACCATACGAAATTATTAAGGTCAAGGTCAAAGGTCAAGGTCACTTTGCGGTCAATCATGGAGGTCAACGAAACCCTGGCAAGATACGGTTCACCCTGTGGGTGATGTTTTATTTTTTTGTTTGTTTTTATCTTGCCAAAACGAAGTTTTTGCTAGATGTATTAGTCAGCTTGTATGTTTGTTTTTTTGTTTGTTTTTTATCTTGCCAAAACGAAGTTTTTGCAAGATGTATTAGTCAGCTTGTATGTTTGTTTTTTTGTTTGTTTTTTTTTTTGTTTTTTTGTTTGTGGTTAATCATTTTTTTTCCACGTTTAGATCACTCTGTAGACCACAGTTATTATTGGAAACTCCTGTAACTTCGCATATCAGAGTCCTATAGAGATACCCTTCAGCACACAAAATTTTGAAGGTCAAGGTCAAAGGTCAAGGTCACTTTGTGGTCAATCATGGAGGTCGACGAAACCCTTATTTTTTGAGTAACTTTGATCGGATCGTCTCCAAACTTGGTGGGTATCTAGTATATGGTCCCGCGCTCAGCTGATTAGTTTTTGGTGGCGATCGGCCTTGACCTTCCAAGGTCAAAGGTCAAGGTCACTTTGCGGTCAATCATGGAGGTCAACGAAACCCTTATTTTTTGAGTAACTTTGATCGGATCGTCTCCAAACTTGGTGGGTATCTAGCATATGGTCCGGCGCTCAGCTGATTAGTTTTTGGTGGCGATCGGCCTTGACCTTCATTTTGTTTTTTTGTTTGTGGTTAATCATTTTTTTTTCACGTTTAGATCACTCTGTAGACCACAGTTATTATTGGAAACTCCTGTAACTTCGCATATCAGAGTCCTATAGAGATACCCTTCAGCACACAAAATTTTGAAGGTCAAGGTCAAAGGTCAAGGTCACTTTGCGGTCAATCATGGAGGTCAACGAAACCCTTATTTTTTGAGTAACTTTGATCGGATCGTCTCCAAACTTGGTGGGTATCTAGTATATGGTCAGGCGCTCAGCTGATTAGTTTTTGGTGGCGATCGGCCTTGACCTTCATGGTTAGCGCTGGAGGTCGAAAATTATTGACCCCAAGGTCAAATTTTGAAATCGTAGGTACCATATCGAGTAATACCTCATATGAATGCCCTTGATGAGTGCTTCCCAGATCTGTAAACAGTTTGACGCTATGACGTCATTTGATGACGTCATGACGAAAAAACGGAATTTTCATGAAAAAATTATTTCCTCAGTTCTCATCAAAATCTTTCAATATTTCATGTGCGTTGGTCATGAAGACATACTATTCACCATACGAAATTATTAAGGTCAAGGTCAAATGGCAAGATACGGTTCACCCTGTGGGTGACATATGTTCATTTTTTTGTTTTTTTGTTTGTGGTTAATCATTTTTTTTCCACGTTTAGATCACTCTGTAGACCACAGTTATTATTGGAAACTCCTGTAACTTCGCATATCAGAGTCCTATAGAGATACCCTTCAGCACACAAAATTTTGAAGGTCAAGGTCAAAGGTCAAGGTCACTTTGTGGTCAATCATGGAGGTCGACGAAACCCTTATTTTTTGAGTAACTTTGATCCGATCGTCTCCAAACTTCATGGGAATCTAGTATATGGTCCGGCGCTCAGCTGATTAGTTTTTGGTGGCGATCGGCCTTGACCTTCATGGTTAGCGCTGGAGGTCGAAAATTATTGACCCCAAGGTCAAATGTTGAAACCCTTATTTTTTGAGTAACTTTGATCGGATCGTCTCCAAACTTCATGGGAATCTAGTATATGGTCCGGCGCTCAGCTGTTTAGTTTTTGGTGGCGATCGGCCTTGACCTTCATGGTTAGCGCTGGAGGTCGAAAATTATTGACCCCAAGGTCAAATGTTGAAATCGTAGGTACCATATCTTCGCATATCTTCGCATGTAACTTCGCATATCAGAGTCCTATAGAGATACCCTTCAGCACACAAAATTTTGAAGGTCAAGGTCAAAGGTCAAGGTCACTTTGTGGTCAATCATGGAGGTCGACGAAACCCTTATTTTTTGAGTAACTTTGATCGGATCGTCTCCAAACTTCATGGGAATCTAGTATATGGTCTGGCGCTCAGCTGATTAGTTTTTGGTGGCGATCGGCCTTGACCTTCATGGTTAGCGCTGGAGGTCGAAAATTATTGACCCCAAGGTCAAATGTTGAAATCCTTATTTTTTGAGTAACTTTGATCGGATCGTCTCCAAACTTCATGGGAATCTAGTATATGGTCCGGCGCTCAGCTGATTATTTTTTGGTGGCGATCGGCCTTGACCTTCATGGTTAGCGCTGGAGGTCGAAAATTATTGACCCCAAGGTCAAATTTTGAAATCGTAGGTACCATATCGAGTAATACCTCATATGAATGCCCTTGATGAGTGCTTCCCAGATCTGTAAACAGTTTGACGCTATGACGTCATTTGATGACGTCATGACGAAAAAACGGAATTTTCATGAAAAAATTATTTCCTCAGTTCTCATCAAAATCTTTCAATATTTCATGTGCGTTGGTCATGAAGACATACTATTCACCATACGAAATTATTAAGGTCAAGGTCAAAGGTCAAGGTCACTTTGCGGTCAATCATGGAGGTCAACGAAACCCTGGCAAGATACGGTTCACCCTGTGGGTGATGTTTTTATTATCTTGCCAAAACGAAGTTTTTGCAAGATGTATTAGTCAGCTTGTATGTTTGTTTTTTTGTTTGTTTTTTTTTTTGTTTTTTTGTTTGTGGTTAATCATTTTTTTTCCACGTTTAGATCACTCTGTAGACCACAGTTATTATTGGAAACTCCTGTAACTTCGCATATCAGAGTCCTATAGAGATACCCTTCAGCACCCAAAATTTTGAAGGTCAAGGTCAAAGGTCAAGGTCACTTTGTGGTCAATCATGGAGGTCGACGAAACCCTTATTTTTTGAGTAACTTTGATCGGATCGTCTCCAAACTTCATGGGAATCTAGTATATGGTCCGGCGCTCAGCTGATTAGTTTTTGGTGGCGATCGGCCTTGACCTTCATGGTTAGCGCTGGAGGTCGAAAATTATTGACCCCAAGGTCAAATGTTGAAATCGTTATTTTTTGAGTAACTTTGATCGGATCGTCTCCAAACTTCATGGGAATCTAGTATATGGTCCGGCGCTCAGCTGATTAGTTTTTTGTGGCGATCGGCCTTGACCTTCATGGTTAGCGCTGGAGGTCGACCTTGACCTTTGACCTTGACCTTCAGATCACTCTGTAGACCACAGTTATTATTGGAAACTCCTGTAACTTCGCATATCAGAGTCCTATAGAGATACCCTTCAGCACACAAAATTTTGAAGGTCAAGGTCAAAGGTCAAGGTCACTTTGTGGTCAATCATGGAGGTCGACGAAACCCTTATTTTTTGAGTAACTTTGATCGGATCGTCTCCAAACTTCATGGGAATCTAGTATATGGTCCGGCGCTCAGCTGATTAGTTTTTGGTGGCGATCGGCCTTGACCTTCATGGTTAGCGCTGGAGGTCGAAAATTATTGACCCCAAGGTCAAATGTTGAAATCGTTATTTTTTGAGTAACTTTGATCGGATCGTCTCCAAACTTCATGGGAATCTAGTATATGGTCCGGCGCTCAGCTGATTAGTTTTTGGTGGCGATCGGCCTTGACCTTCATGGTTAGCGCTGGAGGTCGAAAATTATTGACCCCAAGGTCAAATTTTGAAATCGTAGGTACCATATCGAGTAATACCTCATATGAATGCCCTTGATGAGTGCTTCCCAGATCTGTAAACAGTTTGACGCTATGACGTCATTTGATGACGTCATGACGAAAAAACGGAATTTTCATGAAAAAATTATTTCCTCAGTTCTCATCAAAATCTTTCAATATCTCGTGGGCAGACATTCCTCAAAGAGTCGCTTCTAGTGGATAGCAGTTCTGTTCACCTCAGTGTGACCTGAAGCAAGTCACTCATGTTCACATTTTGGCAAGATACGGTTCACCCTGTGGGTGACATAGGTTTATTATCTTGCCAAAACGAAGTTTTTGCAAGATGTATTAGTCAGCTTGTATGTTTGTTTTTTTGTTTGTTTTTATCTTGCCAAAACGAAGTTTTTGCAAGATGTATTAGTCAGCTTGTATGTTTGTTTTTTTGTTTGTTTTTTTGTTTTTTTGTTTTTTTGTTTGTGGTTAATCATTTTTTTTCCACGTTTAGATCACTCTGTAGACCACAGTTATTATTGGAAACTCCTGTAACTTCGCATATCAGAGTCCTATAGAGATACCCTTCAGCACACAAAATTTTGAAGGTCAAGGTCAAAGGTCAAGGTCACTTTGTGGTCAATCATGGAGGTGGACGAAACCCTTATTTTTTGAGTAACTTTGATCGGATCGTCTCCAAACTTCATGGGAATCTAGTATATGGTCCGGCGCTCAGCTGATTAGTTTTTGGTGGCGATCGGCCTTGACCTTCATGGTTAGCGCTGGAGGTCGAAAATTATTGACCCCAAGGTCAAATGTTGAAACCCTTATTTTTTGAGTAACTTTGATCGGATCGTCTCCAAACTTCATGGGAATCTAGTATATGGTCCGGCGCTCAGCTGATTAGTTTTTGGTGGCGATCGGCCTTGACCTTCATGGTTAGCGCTGGAGGTCGAAAATTATTGACCCCAAGGTCAAATGTTGAAATCGTAGGTACCATATCTTCGCATATCTTCGCATGTAACTTCGCATATCAGAGTCCTATAGAGATACCCTTCAGCACACAAAATTTTGAAGGTCAAGGTCAAAGGTCAAGGTCACTTTGTGGTCAATCATGGAGGTCGACGAAACCCTTATTTTTTGAGTAACTTTGATCGGATCGTCTCCAAACTTCATGGGAATCTAGTATATGGTCCGGCGCTCAGCTGATTAGTTTTTGGTGGCGATCGGCCTTGACCTTCATGGTTAGCGCTGGAGGTCGAAAATTATTGACCCCAAGGTCAAATGTTGAAACCCTTATTTTTTGAGTAACTTTGATCGGATCGTCTCCAAACTTCATGGGAATCTAGTATATGGTCCGGCGCTCAGCTGATTAGTTTTTGGTGGCGATCGGCCTTGACCTTCATGGTTAGCGCTGGAGGTCGAAAATTATTGACCCCAAGGTCAAATGTTGAAATCGTAGGTACCATATCTTCGCATATCTTCGCATGTAACTTCGCATATCAGAGTCCTATAGAGATACCCTTCAGCACACAAAATTTTGAAGGTCAAGGTCAAAGGTCAAGGTCACTTTGTGGTCAATCATGGAGGTCGACGAAACCCTTATTTTTTGAGTAACTTTGATCGGATCGTCTCCAAACTTCATGGGAATCTAGTATATGGTCCGGCGCTCAGCTGATTAGTTTTTGGTGGCGATCGGCCTTGACCTTCATGGTTAGCGCTGGAGGTCGAAAATTATTGACCCCAAGGTCAAATGTTGAAATCGTTATTTTTTGAGTAACTTTGATCGGATCGTCTCCAAACTTCATGGGAATCTAGTATATGGTCCGGCGCTCAGCTGATTAGTTTTTGGTGGCGATCGGCCTTGACCTTCATGGTTAGCGCTGGAGGTCGAAAATTATTGACCCCAAGGTCAAATGTTGAAATCGTTATTTTTTGAGTAACTTTGATCGGATCGTCTCCAAACTTCATGGGAATCTAGTATATGGTCCGGCGCTCAGCTGATTAGTTTTTGGTGGCGATCGGCCTTGACCTTCATGGTTAGCGCTGGAGGTCGAAAATTATTGACCCCAAGGTCAAATTTTGAAATCGTAGGTACCATATCGAGTAATACCTCATATGAATGCCCTTGATGAGTGCTTCCCAGATCTGTAAACAGTTTGACGCTATGACGTCATTTGATGACGTCATGACGAAAAAACGGAATTTTCATGAAAAAATTATTTCCTCAGTTCTCATCAAAATCTTTCAATATCTCGTGGGCAGACATTCCTCAAAGAGTCGCTTCTAGTGGATAGCAGTTCTGTTCACCTCAGTGTGACCTGAAGCAAGTCACTCATGTTCACATTTTGGCAAGATACGGTTCACCCTGTGGGTGACATAGGTTTATTTTTTTTGTTTTTTTGTTTGTGGTTAATCATTTTTTTTCCACGTTTAGATCACTCTGTAGACCACAGTTATTATTGGAAACTCCTGTAACTTCGCATATCAGAGTCCTATAGAGATACCCTTCAGCACCCAAAATTTTGAAGGTCAAGGTCAAAGGTCAAGGTCACTTTGTGGTCAATCATGGAGGTCGACGAAACCCTTATTTTTTGAGTAACTTTGATCGGATCGTCTCCAAACTTCATGGGAATCTAGTATATGGTCCGGCGCTCAGCTGATTAGTTTTTGGTGGCGATCGGCCTTGACCTTCATGGTTAGCGCTGGAGGTCGAAAATTATTGACCCCAAGGTCAAATGTTGAAATCGTTATTTTTTGAGTAACTTTGATCAGATCGTCTCCAAACTTCATGGGAATCTAGTATATGGTCCGGCGCTCAGCTGATTAGTTTTTTGTGGCGATCGGCCTTGACCTTCATGGTTAGCGCTGGAGGTCGACCTTGACCTTTGACCTTGACCTTCAGATCACTCTGTAGACCACAGTTATTATTGGAAACTCCTGTAACTTCGCATATCAGAGTCCTATAGAGATACCCTTCAGCACACAAAATTTTGAAGGTCAAGGTCAAAGGTCAAGGTCACTTTGTGGTCAATCATGGAGGTCGACGAAACCCTTATTTTTTGAGTAACTTTGATCGGATCGTCTCCAAACTTCATGGGAATCTAGTATATGGTCCGGCGCTCAGCTGATTAGTTTTTGGTGGCGATCGGCCTTGACCTTCATGGTTAGCGCTGGAGGTCGAAAATTATTGACCCCAAGGTCAAATGTTGAAACCCTTATTTTTTGAGTAACTTTGATCGGATCGTCTCCAAACTTCATGGGAATCTAGTATATGGTCCGGCGCTCAGCTGATTAGTTTTTGGTGGCGATCGGCCTTGACCTTCATGGTTAGCGCTGGAGGTCGAAAATTATTGACCCCAAGGTCAAATGTTGAAATCGTAGGTACCATATCTTCGCATATCTTCGCATGTAACTTCGCATATCAGAGTCCTATAGAGATACCCTTCAGCACACAAAATTTTGAAGGTCAAGGTCAAAGGTCAAGGTCACTTTGTGGTCAATCATGGAGGTCGACGAAACCCTTATTTTTTGAGTAACTTTGATCGGATCGTCTCCAAACTTCATGGGAATCTAGTATATGGTCCGGCGCTCAGCTGATTAGTTTTTGGTGGCGATCGGCCTTGACCTTCATGGTTAGCGCTGGAGGTCGAAAATTATTGACCCCAAGGTCAAATGTTGAAATCGTTATTTTTTGAGTAACTTTGATCGGATCGTCTCCAAACTTCATGGGAATCTAGTATATGGTCCGGCGCTCAGCTGATTAGTTTTTGGTGGCGATCGGCCTTGACCTTCATGGTTAGCGCTGGAGGTCGAAAATTATTGACCCCAAGGTCAAATGTTGAAATCGTTATTTTTTGAGTAACTTTGATCGGATCGTCTCCAAACTTCATGGGAATCTAGTATATGGTCCGGCGCTCAGCTGATTAGTTTTTGGTGGCGATCGGCCTTGACCTTCATGGTTAGCGCTGGAGGTCGAAAATTATTGACCCCAAGGTCAAATTTTGAAATCGTAGGTACCATATCGAGTAATACCTCATATGAATGCCCTTGATGAGTGCTTCCCAGATCTGTAAACAGTTTGACGCTATGACGTCATTTGATGACGTCATGACGAAAAAACGGAATTTTCATGAAAAAATTATTTCCTCAGTTCTCATCAAAATCTTTCAATATCTCGTGGGCAGACATTCCTCAAAGAGTCGCTTCTAGTGGATAGCAGTTCTGTTCACCTCAGTGTGACCTGAAGCAAGTCACTCATGTTCACATTTTGGCAAGATACGGTTCACCCTGTGGGTGACATAGGTTTATTTTTTTTGTTTTTTTGTTTGTGGTTAATCATTTTTTTTCCACGTTTAGATCACTCTGTAGACCACAGTTATTATTGGAAACTCCTGTAACTTCGCATATCAGAGTCCTATAGAGATACCCTTCAGCACCCAAAATTTTGAAGGTCAAGGTCAAAGGTCAAGGTCACTTTGTGGTCAATCATGGAGGTCGACGAAACCCTTATTTTTTGAGTAACTTTGATCGGATCGTCTCCAAACTTCATGGGAATCTAGTATATGGTCCGGCGCTCAGCTGATTAGTTTTTGGTGGCGATCGGCCTTGACCTTCATGGTTAGCGCTGGAGGTCGAAAATTATTGACCCCAAGGTCAAATGTTGAAATCGTTATTTTTTGAGTAACTTTGATCAGATCGTCTCCAAACTTCATGGGAATCTAGTATATGGTCCGGCGCTCAGCTGATTAGTTTTTTGTGGCGATCGGCCTTGACCTTCATGGTTAGCGCTGGAGGTCGACCTTGACCTTTGACCTTGACCTTCAGATCACTCTGTAGACCACAGTTATTATTGGAAACTCCTGTAACTTCGCATATCAGAGTCCTATAGAGATACCCTTCAGCACACAAAATTTTGAAGGTCAAGGTCAAAGGTCAAGGTCACTTTGTGGTCAATCATGGAGGTCGACGAAACCCTTATTTTTTGAGTAACTTTGATCGGATCGTCTCCAAACTTCATGGGAATCTAGTATATGGTCCGGCGCTCAGCTGATTAGTTTTTGGTGGCGATCGGCCTTGACCTTCATGGTTAGCGCTGGAGGTCGAAAATTATTGACCCCAAGGTCAAATGTTGAAATCGTTATTTTTTGAGTAACTTTGATCGGATCGTCTCCAAACTTCATGGGAATCTAGTATATGGTCCGGCGCTCAGCTGATTAGTTTTTGGTGGCGATCGGCCTTGACCTTCATGGTTAGCGCTGGAGGTCGAAAATTATTGACCCCAAGGTCAAATTTTGAAATCGTAGGTACCATATCGAGTAATACCTCATATGAATGCCCTTGATGAGTGCTTCCCAGATCTGTAAACAGTTTGACGCTATGACGTCATTTGATGACGTCATGACGAAAAAACGGAATTTTCATGAAAAAATTATTTCCTCAGTTCTCATCAAAATCTTTCAATATCTCGTGGGCAGACATTCCTCAAAGAGTCGCTTCTAGTGGATAGCAGTTCTGTTCACCTCAGTGTGACCTGAAGCAAGTCACTCATGTTCACATTTTGGCAAGATACGGTTCACCCTGTGGGTGACATAGGTTTATTTTTTTGTTTTTTTGTTTGTGGTTAATCATTTTTTTTTCACGTTTAGATCACTCTGTAGACCACAGTTATTATTGGAAACTCCTGTAACTTCGCATATCAGAGTCCTATAGAGATACCCTTCAGCACACAAAATTTTGAAGGTCAAGGTCAAAGGTCAAGGTCACTTTGTGGTCAATCATGGAGGTCGACGAAACCCTTATTTTTTGAGTAACTTTGATCGGATCGTCTCCAAACTTCATGGGAATCTAGTATATGGTCCGGCGCTCAGCTGATTAGTTTTTGGTGGCGATCGGCCTTGACCTTCATGGTTAGCGCTGGAGGTCGAAAATTATTGACCCCAAGGTCAAATGTTGAAACCCTTATTTTTTGAGTAACTTTGATCGGATCGTCTCCAAACTTCATGGGAATCTAGTATATGGTCCGGCGCTCAGCTGATTAGTTTTTGGTGGCGATCGGCCTTGACCTTCATGGTTAGCGCTGGAGGTCGAAAATTATTGACCCCAAGGTCAAATGTTGAAATCGTAGGTACCATATCTTCGCATATCTTCGCATGTAACTTCGCATATCAGAGTCCTATAGAGATACCCTTCAGCACACAAAATTTTGAAGGTCAAGGTCAAAGGTCAAGGTCACTTTGTGGTCAATCATGGAGGTCGACGAAACCCTTATTTTTTGAGTAACTTTGATCGGATCGTCTCCAAACTTCATGGGAATCTAGTATATGGTCCGGCGCTCAGCTGATTAGTTTTTGGTGGCGATCGGCCTTGACCTTCATGGTTAGCGCTGGAGGTCGAAAATTATTGACCCCAAGGTCAAATGTTGAAATCGTTATTTTTTGAGTAACTTTGATCGGATCGTCTCCAAACTTCATGGGAATCTAGTATATGGTCCGGCGCTCAGCTGATTAGTTTTTGGTGGCGATCGGCCTTGACCTTCATGGTTAGCGCTGGAGGTCGAAAATTATTGACCCCAAGGTCAAATGTTGAAATCGTTATTTTTTGAGTAACTTTGATCGGATCGTCTCCAAACTTCATGGGAATCTAGTATATGGTCCGGCGCTCAGCTGATTAGTTTTTGGTGGCGATCGGCCTTGACCTTCATGGTTAGCGCTGGAGGTCGAAAATTATTGACCCCAAGGTCAAATTTTGAAATCGTAGGTACCATATCGAGTAATACCTCATATGAATGCCCTTGATGAGTGCTTCCCAGATCTGTAAACAGTTTGACGCTATGACGTCATTTGATGACGTCATGACGAAAAAACGGAATTTTCATGAAAAAATTATTTCCTCAGTTCTCATCAAAATCTTTCAATATCTCGTGGGCAGACATTCCTCAAAGAGTCGCTTCTAGTGGATAGCAGTTCTGTTCACCTCAGTGTGACCTGAAGCAAGTCACTCATGTTCACATTTTGGCAAGATACGGTTCACCCTGTGGGTGACATAGGTTTATTTTTTTTGTTTTTTTGTTTGTGGTTAATCATTTTTTTTCCACGTTTAGATCACTCTGTAGACCACAGTTATTATTGGAAACTCCTGTAACTTCGCATATCAGAGTCCTATAGAGATACCCTTCAGCACCCAAAATTTTGAAGGTCAAGGTCAAAGGTCAAGGTCACTTTGTGGTCAATCATGGAGGTCGACGAAACCCTTATTTTTTGAGTAACTTTGATCGGATCGTCTCCAAACTTCATGGGAATCTAGTATATGGTCCGGCGCTCAGCTGATTAGTTTTTGGTGGCGATCGGCCTTGACCTTCATGGTTAGCGCTGGAGGTCGAAAATTATTGACCCCAAGGTCAAATGTTGAAATCGTTATTTTTTGAGTAACTTTGATCAGATCGTCTCCAAACTTCATGGGAATCTAGTATATGGTCCGGCGCTCAGCTGATTAGTTTTTTGTGGCGATCGGCCTTGACCTTCATGGTTAGCGCTGGAGGTCGACCTTGACCTTTGACCTTGACCTTCAGATCACTCTGTAGACCACAGTTATTATTGGAAACTCCTGTAACTTCGCATATCAGAGTCCTATAGAGATACCCTTCAGCACACAAAATTTTGAAGGTCAAGGTCAAAGGTCAAGGTCACTTTGTGGTCAATCATGGAGGTCGACGAAACCCTTATTTTTTGAGTAACTTTGATCGGATCGTCTCCAAACTTCATGGGAATCTAGTATATGGTCCGGCGCTCAGCTGATTAGTTTTTGGTGGCGATCGGCCTTGACCTTCATGGTTAGCGCTGGAGGTCGAAAATTATTGACCCCAAGGTCAAATGTTGAAATCGTTATTTTTTGAGTAACTTTGATCGGATCGTCTCCAAACTTCATGGGAATCTAGTATATGGTCCGGCGCTCAGCTGATTAGTTTTTGGTGGCGATCGGCCTTGACCTTCATGGTTAGCGCTGGAGGTCGAAAATTATTGACCCCAAGGTCAAATTTTGAAATCGTAGGTACCATATCGAGTAATACCTCATATGAATGCCCTTGATGAGTGCTTCCCAGATCTGTAAACAGTTTGACGCTATGACGTCATTTGATGACGTCATGACGAAAAAACGGAATTTTCATGAAAAAATTATTTCCTCAGTTCTCATCAAAATCTTTCAATATCTCGTGGGCAGACATTCCTCAAAGAGTCGCTTCTAGTGGATAGCAGTTCTGTTCACCTCAGTGTGACCTGAAGCAAGTCACTCATGTTCACATTTTGGCAAGATACGGTTCACCCTGTGGGTGACATAGGTTTTTTTTTTGTTTTTTTGTTTGTGGTTAATCATTTTTTTTCCACGTTTAGATCACTCTGTAGACCACAGTTATTATTGGAAACTCCTGTAACTTCGCATATCAGAGTCCTATAGAGATACCCTTCAGCACACAAAATTTTGAAGGTCAAGGTCAAAGGTCAAGGTCACTTTGTGGTCAATCATGGAGGTCGACGAAACCCTTATTTTTTGAGTAACTTTGATCGGATCGTCTCCAAACTTCATGGGAATCTAGTATATGGTCCGGCGCTCAGCTGATTAGTTTTTGGTGGCGATCGGCCTTGACCTTCATGGTTAGCGCTGGAGGTCGACCTTGACCTTTGACCTTGACCTTCAGATCACTCTGTAGACCACAGTTATTATTGGAAACTCCTGTAACTTCGCATATCAGAGTCCTATAGAGATACCCTTCAGCACACAAAATTTTGAAGGTCAAGGTCAAAGGTCAAGGTCACTTTGTGGTCAATCATGGAGGTCGACGAAACCCTTATTTTTTGAGTAACTTTGATCGGATCGTCTCCAAACTTCATGGGAATCTAGTATATGGTCCGGCGCTCAGCTGATTAGTTTTTGGTGGCGATCGGCCTTGACCTTCATGGTTAGCGCTGGAGGTCGAAAATTATTGACCCCAAGGTCAAATTACGAAACCCTTATTTTTTGAGTAACTTTGATCTTATGATCTCCAAACTTGGTGGGTATATAGGGTGTGGTATGGCGCTCAGTTGATTAGTTTTTGGTGTCGATCGGCCTTGACCTTCAAGGTCATTTTGAAGGTCATTCAATTTTGGCCAAAAGGTAAAATTTTCAAGTTTCAGTTACCATATCGAGTAGTACCTCAAATTGAAGCCCTTGTTGAGTGCTTTCCAAACATATAACTAGTTTGACGCTACGACGTCGTTTGATGATGTCATGACGAAAAAACGGATTTTTCAAGGTCACTCTCTAGAACGATTATCATCGGAATATCTCGTGGGCAGACATTCCTCAAAGAGTCGCTTCTAGTGGATAGCAGTTCTGTTCACCTCAGTGTGACCTGAAGCAAGTCACTCATGTTCACATTTTGGCAAGATACGGTTCACCCTGTGGGTGAGTTTTATTTTTTTTGTTTTTTTGTTTGTGGTTAATCATTTTTTTTCCACGTTTAGATCACTCTGTAGACCACAGTTATTATTGGAAACTCCTGTAACTTCGCATATCAGAGTCCTATAGAGATACCCTTCAGCACACAAAATTTTGAAGGTCAAGGTCAAAGGTCAAGGTCACTTTGTGGTCAATCATGGAGGTCGACGAAACCCTTATTTTTTGAGTAACTTTGATCCGATCGTCTCCAAACTTCATGGGAATCTAGTATATGGTCCGGCGCTCAGCTGATTAGTTTTTGGTGGCGATCGGCCTTGACCTTCATGGTTAGCGCTGGAGGTCGAAAATTATTGACCCCAAGGTCAAATGTTGAAACCCTTATTTTTTGAGTAACTTTGATCGGATCGTCTCCAAACTTCATGGGAATCTAGTATATGGTCCGGCGCTCAGCTGATTAGTTTTTGGTGGCGATCGGCCTTGACCTTCATGGTTAGCGCTGGAGGTCGAAAATTATTGACCCCAAGGTCAAATGTTGAAATCGTAGGTACCATATCTTCGCATATCTTCGCATGTAACTTCGCATATCAGAGTCCTATAGAGATACCCTTCAGCACACAAAATTTTGAAGGTCAAGGTCAAAGGTCAAGGTCACTTTGTGGTCAATCATGGAGGTCGACGAAACCCTTATTTTTTGAGTAACTTTGATCGGATCGTCTCCAAACTTCATGGGAATCTAGTATATGGTCCGGCGCTCAGCTGATTAGTTTTTGGTGGCGATCGGCCTTGACCTTCATGGTTAGCGCTGGAGGTCGAAAATTATTGACCCCAAGGTCAAATGTTGAAATCCTTATTTTTTGAGTAACTTTGATCGGATCGTCTCCAAACTTCATGGGAATCTAGTATATGGTCCGGCGCTCAGCTGATTATTTTTTGGTGGCGATCGGCCTTGACCTTCATGGTTAGCGCTGGAGGTCGAAAATTATTGACCCCAAGGTCAAATTTTGAAATCGTAGGTACCATATCGAGTAATACCTCATATGAATGCCCTTGATGAGTGCTTCCCAGATCTGTAAACAGTTTGACGCTATGACGTCATTTGATGACGTCATGACGAAAAAACGGAATTTTCATGAAAAAATTATTTCCTCAGTTCTCATCAAAATCTTTCAATATTTCATGTGCGTTGGTCATGAAGACATACTATTCACCATACGAAATTATTAAGGTCAAGGTCAAAGGTCAAGGTCACTTTGCGGTCAATCATGGAGGTCAACGAAACCCTGGCAAGATACGGTTCACCCTGTGGGTGATGTTTTTATTTTTTTGTTTTTTTGTTTGTGGTTAATCATTTTTAGATCACTCTGTAGACCACAGTTATTATTGGAAACTCCTGTAACTTCGCATATCAGAGTCCTATAGAGATACCCTTCAGCACACAAAATTTTGAAGGTCAAGGTCAAAGGTCAAGGTCACTTTGTGGTCAATCATGGAGGTCGACGAAACCCTTATTTTTTGAGTAACTTTGATCGGATCGTCTCCAAACTTCATGGGAATCTAGTATATGGTCCGGCGCTCAGCTGATTAGTTTTTGGTGGCGATCGGCCTTGACCTTCATGGTTAGCGCTGGAGGTCGAAAATTATTGACCCCAAGGTCAAATGTTGAAACCCTTATTTTTTGAGTAACTTTGATCGGATCGTCTCCAAACTTCATGGGAATCTAGTATATGGTCCGGCGCTCAGCTGATTAGTTTTTGGTGGCGATCGGCCTTGACCTTCATGGTTAGCGCTGGAGGTCGAAAATTATTGACCCCAAGGTCAAATGTTGAAATCGTAGGTACCATATCTTCGCATATCTTCGCATGTAACTTCGCATATCAGAGTCCTATAGAGATACCCTTCAGCACACAAAATTTTGAAGGTCAAGGTCAAAGGTCAAGGTCACTTTGTGGTCAATCATGGAGGTCGACGAAACCCTTATTTTTTGAGTAACTTTGATCGGATCGTCTCCAAACTTCATGGGAATCTAGTATATGGTCCGGCGCTCAGCTGATTCGTTTTTGGTGGCGATCGGCCTTGACCTTCATGGTTAGCGCTGGAGGTCGAAAATTATTGACCCCAAGGTCAAATGTTGAAATCCTTATTTTTTGAGTAACTTTGATCGGATCGTCTCCAAACTTCATGGGAATCTAGTATATGGTCCGGCGCTCAGCTGATTAGTTTTTGGTGGCGATCGGCCTTGACCTTCATGGTTAGCGCTGGAGGTCGAAAATTATTGACCCCAAGGTCAAATTTTGAAATCGTAGGTACCATATCGAGTAATACCTCATATGAATGCCCTTGATGAGTGCTTCCCAGATCTGTAAACAGTTTGACGCTATGACGTCATTTGATGACGTCATGACGAAAAAACGGAATTTTCATGAAAAAATTATTTCCTCAGTTCTCATCAAAATCTTTCAATATTTCATGTGCGTTGGTCATGAAGACATACTATTCACCATACGAAATTATTAAGGTCAAGGTCAAAGGTCAAGGTCACTTTGCGGTCAATCATGGAGGTCAACGAAACCCTGGCAAGATACGGTTCACCCTGTGGGTGATGTTTTATTTTTTTTGTTTTTTTGTTTGTGGTTAATCATTTTTTTTCCACGTTTAGATCACTCTGTAGACCACAGTTATTATTGGAAACTCCTGTAACTTCGCATATCAGAGTCCTATAGAGATACCCTTCAGCACACAAAATTTTGAAGGTCAAGGTCAAAGGTCAAGGTCACTTTGTGGTCAATCATGGAGGTGGACGAAACCCTTATTTTTTGAGTAACTTTGATCGGATCGTCTCCAAACTTCATGGGAATCTAGTATATGGTCCGGCGCTCAGCTGATTAGTTTTTGGTGGCGATCGGCCTTGACCTTCATGGTTAGCGCTGGAGGTCGAAAATTATTGACCCCAAGGTCAAATGTTGAAACCCTTATTTTTTGAGTAACTTTGATCGGATCGTCTCCAAACTTCATGGGAATCTAGTATATGGTCCGGCGCTCAGCTGATTAGTTTTTGGTGGCGATCGGCCTTGACCTTCATGGTTAGCGCTGGAGGTCGAAAATTATTGACCCCAAGGTCAAATGTTGAAATCGTAGGTACCATATCTTCGCATGTAACTTCGCATATCAGAGTCCTATAGAGATACCCTTCAGCACACAAAATTTTGAAGGTCAAGGTCAAAGGTCAAGGTCACTTTGTGGTCAATCATGGAGGTGGACGAAACCCTTATTTTTTGAGTAACTTTGATCGGATCGTCTCCAAACTTCATGGGAATCTAGTATATGGTCCGGCGCTCAGCTGATTAGTTTTTGGTGGCGATCGGCCTTGACCTTCATGGTTAGCGCTGGAGGTCGAAAATTATTGACCCCAAGGTCAAATGTTGAAACCCTTATTTTTTGAGTAACTTTGATCGGATCGTCTCCAAACTTCATGGGAATCTAGTATATGGTCCGGCGCTCAGCTGATTAGTTTTTGGTGGCGATCGGCCTTGACCTTCATGGTTAGCGCTGGAGGTCGAAAATTATTGACCCCAAGGTCAAATGTTGAAATCGTAGGTACCATATCTTCGCATATCTTCGCATGTAACTTCGCATATCAGAGTCCTATAGAGATACCCTTCAGCACACAAAATTTTGAAGGTCAAGGTCAAAGGTCAAGGTCACTTTGTGGTCAATCATGGAGGTCGACGAAACCCTTATTTTTTGAGTAACTTTGATCGGATCGTCTCCAAACTTCATGGGAATCTAGTATATGGTCCGGCGCTCAGCTGATTAGTTTTTGGTGGCGATCGGCCTTGACCTTCATGGTTAGCGCTGGAGGTCGAAAATTATTGACCCCAAGGTCAAATGTTGAAACCCTTATTTTTTGAGTAACTTTGATCGGATCGTCTCCAAACTTCATGGGAATCTAGTATATGGTCCGGCGCTCAGCTGATTAGTTTTTGGTGGCGATCGGCCTTGACCTTCATGGTTAGCGCTGGAGGTCGAAAATTATTGACCCCAAGGTCAAATGTTGAAATCGTAGGTACCATATCTTCGCATATCTTCGCATGTAACTTCGCATATCAGAGTCCTATAGAGATACCCTTCAGCACACAAAATTTTGAAGGTCAAGGTCAAAGGTCAAGGTCACTTTGTGGTCAATCATGGAGGTCGACGAAACCCTTATTTTTTGAGTAACTTTGATCGGATCGTCTCCAAACTTCATGGGAATCTAGTATATGGTCCGGCGCTCAGCTGATTAGTTTTTGGTGGCGATCGGCCTTGACCTTCATGGTTAGCGCTGGAGGTCGAAAATTATTGACCCCAAGGTCAAATGTTGAAACCCTTATTTTTTGAGTAACTTTGATCGGATCGTCTCCAAACTTCATGGGAATCTAGTATATGGTCCGGCGCTCAGCTGATTAGTTTTTGGTGGCGATCGGCCTTGACCTTCATGGTTAGCGCTGGAGGTCGAAAATTATTGACCCCAAGGTCAAATTTTGAAATCGTAGGTACCATATCGAGTAATACCTCATATGAATGCCCTTGATGAGTGCTTCCCAGATCTGTAAACAGTTTGACGCTATGACGTCATTTGATGACGTCATGACGAAAAAACGGAATTTTCATGAAAAAATTATTTCCTCAGTTCTCATCAAAATCTTTCAATATTTCATGTGCGTTGGTCATGAAGACATACTATTCACCATACGAAATTATTAAGGTCAAGGTCAAAGGTCAAGGTCACTTTGCGGTCAATCATGGAGGTCAACGAAACCCTGGCAAGATACGGTTCACCCTGTGGGTGATGTTTTATTTTTTTGTTTTTTTGTTTGTGGTTAATCATTTTTTTTCACGTTTAGATCACTCTGTAGACCACAGTTATTATTGGAAACTCCTGTAACTTCGCATATCAGAGTCCTATAGAGATACCCTTCAGCACACAAAATTTTGAAGGTCAAGGTCAAAGGTCAAGGTCACTTTGCGGTCAATCATGGAGGTCAACGAAACCCTTATTTTTTGAGTAACTTTGATCGGATCGTCTCCAAACTTCATGGGAATCTAGTATATGGTCCGGCGCTCAGCTGATTAGTTTTTGGTGGCGATCGGCCTTGACCTTCATGGTTAGCGCTGGAGGTCGAAAATTATTGACCCCAAGGTCAAATTTTGAAATCGTAGGTACCATATCGAGTAATACCTCATATGAATGCCCTTGATGAGTGCTTCCCAGATCTGTAAACAGTTTGACGCTATGACGTCATTTGATGACGTCATGACGAAAAAACGGAATTTTCATGAAAAAATTATTTCCTCAGTTCTCATCAAAATCTTTCAATATTTCATGTGCGTTGGTCATGAAGACATACTATTCACCATACGAAATTATTAAGGTCAAGGTCAAAGGTCAAGGTCACTTTGCGAAGTGAAGCTTTAGACATTTATAGGTCAAGGTCAAGCTTTAGACATTATATAAATGACGTCATTTGGTGACGTTATAAGGCAAACACGTATTTTTCAAGGTCACTCTCTAGAACGATTATCATCGGAATATCTCGTGGGCAGACATTCCTCAAAGAGTCGCTTCTAGTGGATAGCAGTTCTGTTCACCTCAGTGTGACCTGAAGCAAGTCACTCATGTTCACATTTTGGCAAGATACGGTTCACCCTGTGGGTGACATATGTTTATTATTATTATTATTCCTATTTCTCCGATTTATTCCTATTTCTGCTCGAACTTCTGCTCGAACAAAAAAAAAAAAAAAAAACCCAAAAAGGCGGGACCACGATTTTTTTTTTTTACCCTTTTTCTATTGGACAATTTAAATAGTCTCCGCCTCCCTAAGGGCTCCGCCCCTCCTAATAATCATATATAAGCCGTGTCATTACTTCAACATTCATTTTAATAGCAAACGTTTTCGCCACGTTTCTTCATTATTATTATTATTCCTATTTCTCTGATTTATTCCTATTTCTGCTCGAACTTCTGCTCGAACTAAAAAAAAAATAACCCAAAAAGGCAGGACCACAAAATATTTGACCTTTCTAGAAGGGTCAAATTTTTTTTACCCTTTTTCTATTGGACAATTTAAATAGTCTCCGCCTCCCTAAGGTCTCCGCCCCTCCTAATAATCCCATATAAGCCGTGGCATTACTTCAACATTCATTTTAATAGCGAACGTTTTCACCACGTTTCTTCATTATTATTATTATTCCTATTTCTCCGATTTATTCCTATTTCTGCTCGAACTTCTGCTCGAACAAAAAAAAAAAAAAAAAACCCCAAAAGGCGGGACCACGATTTTTTTTTTTTACCCTTTTTCTATTGGACAATTTAAATAGTCTCCGCCTCCCTAAGGGCTCCGCCCCTCCTAATAATCATATATAAGCCGTGTCATTACTTCAACATTCATTTTAATAGCAAACGTTTTCGCCACGTTTCTTCATTATTATTATTATTCCTATTTTTCTGATTTATTCCTATTTCTGCTCGAACTTCTGCTCGAACTCAAAAAAAAAAAAAAAAAGGCAGGACCACGAAATATTTGACCTTTCTAGAAGGGTCAAATTTTTTTACCCTTTTTCTATATGACAATTTAAATAGTCTCCGCCTCCCTATGGTCTCCGCCCCTCCTAATAATCCCATATAAAACGTGGCGTTACTTCAACATTCATTTTAATAGCGAACGTTTTCGCCACGTTTCTTCATTATTATTATTATTATTCCTATTTCTCCGATTTATTCCTTTTTTTTTTATTCCGATTTATTCCTACCTTCGAAAATCTCCGATTTATTCCTATTTTATAAGTAAAGCGAACGTTTTCCATAAAAAGACGAGCGTTTTCCCCACCTCTTCCCATTATCGAACAAAAAGCGACAGTTTTCCCTACTACGATGCCACCCAAAAAGCGGCCAAATTTCGGAAAGTCGCCTGCAGTCCTCCATATGCAGACACGAAGAGAAGCACGGACAGATGCGGAACATCAGCAGGAACTTCAAACCCTGGCACGCAGGCGATCAGCTCTTATCGACCAAGAGACACTCGAGGAAAGACAGTCACAACTCCAAGAAAACGCTGCCAGACGAAGAGCTGAAAGGCAGCAGGAAGCACTAGAACAGAGGCAGTCTCGCCTCCAAGAACAGGTCTTCTGACAGTCAACTCGACGGCAGGAGGAAACTCCAGATGAACGTCAGACAAGGCGTCAAAGAGATAGGACAAGTCATGCTGAGGTAAGATCTCGACCATTCACTGCGCACCAGTGGTACCAAGGTGCTTTCAACTATGATCCAGACCATGATTATGCATCACACGAATTAGTGACCATTGGTTCCACGTCTAAGATTTGTGACAAGTGTAGCACCAAAAAGTGGGATAAAGAAACACCGGGCATGTGTTGCACTAATGGCAAAGTTCAGCTGACTATGCTTCCTGAACCACCTAAGCCACTTAAGGATCTTCTTCTTGGCACCACTCCAGAGTCCAAACATTTCCTTCAGAATATTCGGAAATGCAATTGTGCCTTTCAAATGACGTCATTCGGCACCAATGTCATCACAGAGGGAGGATTCATGCCAACATTCAAAGTTCAGGGACAGATTTACCACAGGATGGGATCCCTCCAGCCTCTACCAAATGAACAGCCTCGGTATTTGCAGATATACTTTGTTTGAGATATTCAACAACAGGCCCAGAGCAGATACAACAGCAACCAGGGTACAAGATTTGATTTAATTTTGAAGCTGCAAGAAATGCTTCATTCAAGTAACAGCGATGTCGAAAGTTTTAAATATTCCCTTGAGAATGCTCCGACCCTGGAAGTTCAGATCATCATTGATGCTGACAAAAGACCATCCGGTGAGCATGCACGCCGATTCAATGCTCCAGCACGTAATGAGGTGGCTGTCATTATGACTGGCCGAGGATAGGGCAGAAGAGACACTGTCCTCAAATGTCGTGACAACAACCTTAACTTCATCAGTGAAACCCATAGGTCTTACGATGCCCTCCAGTATCCTTTGCTCTTCGTGAATGGAGAAGATGGCTACCACTTCAATATTCCACAGGCTGGGACAAACTCGACAAAAACTGTCTCTTGCATGGACTTCGATGCTCATCGCTTTATGGTTCGTGGCAATTCCTTTAACCAACTTCATCGAAGTCAGAACCTCTTCCATCAATTCGCTGTGGGCATGTATGCAAAGATTGAAGCAGAGAGGTTGCGTTACATCAGGAATCAGGATCCACCAAAAATAATTAAGATCTGACTCCTACATACACTTGCGAGACGGAACGAACATTGATGTGGCTGGAGGAGAGCTCGGCCAACTCTGCATCCTGCCATCAAGCTTCCCAGGCAGCCCCAGATACATGCATGAAAGAACTCAAGATGCAATGACATATGTCCGCATTTATGGGCGACCTGAGCTGGAAGAAGACCTGGACCTGACCTGGAAGTTCAGATCATCATTGATGCTGACAAAAGACCATCCGATGAGCATGCACGCCGATTCAATGCTCCAGATCGTAATGAGGTGGCTGTCATTATGACTGGCCGAGGATAGGGCAGAAGAGACCTTGTCCTCAAATGTCGTGACAACAACCTTAACTTCATCAGTGAAACCCATAGGTCTTACGATGCCCTCCAGTATCCTTTGCTCTTCGTGAATGGAGAAGATGGCTACCACTTCAATATTCCACAGGCTGGGACAAACTCGACAAAAACTGTCTCTTGCATGGACTTCGATGCTCATCGCTTTATGGTTCGTGGCAATTCCTTTAACCAACTTCATCGAAGTCAGAACCTCTTCCATCAATTCGCTGTGGGCATGTATGCAAAGATTGAAGCAGAGAGGTTGCGTTACATCAGGATCCACCAAAAATAATTAAGATCTGACTCCTACATACACTTGCGAGACGGAACGAACATTGATGTGGCTGGAGGAGAGCTCGGCCAACTCTGCATCCTGCCATCAAGCTTCCCAGGCAGCCCCAGATACATGCATGAAAGAACTCAAGATGCAATGACATATGTCCGCATTTATGGGCGACCTGAGCTGGAAGAAGACCTGGACCTGACCTGGAAGAGTCTTGCTTTTCTCATGGGCACCTATATGTAGGCTGTTCCAGAGTTGGAAGCCCCTGCAATCTTTTTGTTTACACTCCAACTTCAACGACTCAAAACATCGTCTATACTGAAGTGCTGAAGTGAAATTGCTCGTCATAAGTGGGGCTAAATTATCCAAAATGTCCTATCGATATGTAGGTCAATTGCGAAATAAGCTATGACTAATAAGCAGTTGCTGACCGCCAGTGCTATAAGAGTGTGGCTGGACTGCGAGTCTGGCAAGCTCTTAGTTCTAAAAAAAAGGTCAAATACTCAATGACGGTATCGTGTCAAGGCGGGTGCACCTCGCCACAAAGGTGCCAAATGCCTACAGGAGTAAACCTGGAACAAAAAATCCGAGTGCTGTTGGCAACACACTCATAACCCAAATTCCCATGAAACGTCCCGAGCGAAGCCGGGTACTTCTGCTGGTAGGAAATATATATAGATCGTGCTTGGAAACGCAAAGCGAGAATTGAAAAGACCCTTCCAATGTCCTTTTTCTCAAGTCCATGTGGGGTAATTTGTTCTATCAACGCTGGGAGATAAAAGTTAGAGATAAATCATTTTCCTTTTTTGGCCAAATATGAATAACATTAATTACATTAATTGACAATTGGGTGAATTATAAAGGCAGGTTTGGGTAAATGAGAAAGGGAAAGAGTTATTACACATCTCTTGATCGAATGAGCGGTCGCCACTAATGATGAATATTTTCAAAGGTGAGCATTTACCCTGGACAGATCACTAAATCATCTCAGGTTTCTGGCAAGCAACATTCAACCGAAACATTGATTTACAATTGGACGACAGGATGATGCACAGGTAGTGCACGTGTACCTATGAGCTTTCTAGCCTGGATTTCATTTCTGCGTGGCAGACATTGTGTTCCATCACAAAGTGTGCCATCTCCTCGGATTGACCTTAAGCTGGACGTTAACATCCCATGGCATCTTTGGCGAAGATTAGGCGAGTTATGTCCAGGATTCTAAACAAATAATAAATTCCTGCCCAAATATGCGTTAGTCGAATGGCAGATCAGGATCTTCACAAATCGAATCAATTCTTGCTTGTCACACACCCAACTTCTCCACCAAGTTTGGTCCGAATCCGTGCACAACCTTTTGAGATGTCATGCCACATATCGCTTTTTGCATTACCTCTTTGTGGTGAAAAATCGCTTCAAAAATTATCAGATCCAGATTCGGATCTGGATCTTCACCAATATCGAATCAATTCTTCCTTGTCACACACCCAACTTCTCCACCAAGTTTAGTCCGAATCCGTGTACAACTTTTTGAGATGTCGTGCAACATATTGCTTTTTACATTACCTCTTTGTGGTGAAAAATCACTTTTAAAATTCTCAGATCCAGATTCGGATCTGGATCTTCACCAATATCGAATCAATTCTTCCTTGTCACACACCCAACTTCTCCACCAAGTTTAGTCCGAATCCGTGTACAACTTTTTGAGATGTCGTGCAACATATTGCTTTTTACATTACCTCTTTGTGGTGAAAAATCACTTTTAAAATTCTCAGATCCAGATTCGGATCTGGATCTTCACAAAAATCGAATCAATTCTTCCTTGTCACACACCCAACTTCTCCACCAAGTTTGGTCCGAATCCGTGCACAACTTTTTGAGATGTCGTGCTACATATCGTTTTTTGCCTTACCTCTTATTGGTGTAAATTAACTTTAAAAATTCTCAGATCCAGATTCGGATCTGGATCTTCACAAAAATCAAATCAATTCTTCCTTGTCACAAACCCAACTTCTCCACCAAGTTTGGTCGGAATCCGTGCACAACCTTTTTGAGATATCGTGCTACAAAGCGCTTTTTGCCTTACCTCCTAATGGTGAAAATTAACTTTAAAAATTCTCAGATCCAGATTCGGATCTGGATCTTCACCAATATCGAATCAATTCTTCTTTGTCACAAACCCAACTTCTCCACCAAGTTTGGTCGGAATCCGTGCACAACTTTTTGAGATGTCGTGCTACATATTGCTTTTTGCATTACCTCCTATTGGTGGAAAATCACTTTTAAAATTCTCAGATCCAGATTCGGATCTGGATCTTCACAAAAATCGAATCAATTCTTCCTTGTCACAGACCCAACTTCTCCACCAAGTTTGGTCGGAATCCGTGCACAACTTTTTGAGATGTCGTGCTACATATTGCTTTTTGCATTACCTCTTAATGGTGAAAAATCACTTTAAAAACACAACCTTTTTAGATTTCCTGTCTATTGACAAGAAGACAGACAAACAGACAGCCGGGCAGAGAGGGATGAAAACATAACCTCTGCCCACCTTTGGTGATGGAGGGGAAAAAAAAGAATTGAGGAGAAAGCTGGAATCCATAAAATAATAGACTGAATGTAGATTTGAAAATTAAAAGTGAAACTTCAGCGAGTCAAATGTAAATATATTAAAAGGTTGAGTGCAGAAGGATAACTAGACAAAAGTAAGATATATTGTCATGGGCGAAGGTGAGGCGACATTTAGATAATTCTATCAGCATGGGGAAATAGATGGACGTGCTCATGAAGAGGCATCGACCACAGATCTATTTAATTATTTATTCTCATTTTTAGCTCAGCCGGAAAAGAGGGCAGCCAACAATGCCCAATGCTTTCAACTTAGCAGATAAGCAACAGAAGCTGCAGTCCAAAGTTGAAACTCGTTATTTTTAGGTCTGAACAAAGCCCGAAACTCACACATTCCACATTAATGGGGGTTGGTTGCTGAGGCATCCCACTCACATTAGGGCACCAAAAAAATCCCCCATAAATTAACCCCCATTCCCACCTAACAAGGAAATTCTCTGTATGCATTGTGTGTACGTCTGGAAAATTATAGAATAAAAACGGCTGAGCCAATCGCCACCAAATTTTGCAAAATTGCTGGGGATACCCAGGGTCAGGTCGTGGGTACAACCCCCCTCCAAACCCCCAACTGGGTGCTGCATGGGGGGGGGGGGGGGGAAACGAGGTCGGGGTTCTGGCACATGTTTTGCATTAAAAACGTTGAAACCTTGTAAATAATTATGTTTGTGGTTTTTGTGCGTTTATTTGTTACCAGGCTGGATGAGCTTTTCCAGCTGTGGGACTACATATCTAGGAACAAGAAGAAAAAGACATAAAATGTCATAAAAATAATTATAACTAAAAAATTCTACATGAGTAGACGCATACGGTGGTGAACATTTTGTGTCAATCAGACCGATGGATACCGATAAAATGAATTTTTAAAATGCAGACATGCACGTACGCACGTACGCATGTACACGACCCAACGCTTAACCCCGCTTTTCTCTTCGTGAGCACATTGTAAAAATGTTTCCAAAATGTATTTTAAAATGCCTCACTCTGCTATTTCCTCCATCAGGAACAACCAATTCATTCATTCTTCTTCTTCTTCTTCATCAAAATCTCTTTTCTCTTTGATAAGATGTATTTCCCAAAAACTCCTCATTCCGAAACGCTTCGTTCATTCAACCTCCTCTTTCACTTTCGGCCGAATTTTCCTCGATACCTTCATGTCGATCTCAGGTTATCAGTGTCGGAACGCTAAGATGTCAATTTTGCAAAGGCTGTGTGCACATTACATTAATTTCCCTTTCACATCCATTCATGTTATCAAGTCCTCCGTGGCAGTACTATCATCCCCATCTGCTCGCCCCTCGTCCTGTACCTTCTCAGCTTCCACCTCATCCTACCCTCAATCAGCTTCCCCCTTCGCCACTCCCACTCCTCCCCCATCTCTTCCCCTCCCGGAATTCCCCACGCCCTGCACCCTTTCCTTGCTTCTTTCCATATCCTTACATCCTAGCAGTAGCTCCTCCCCATCCCTCCCCTTAACTGTGTGGGCCTCAAACATCTGAGGCCTTCACTCAAACCTGACAGATTTCTCAATGCAAGCTGCTGCGGAAAAACTGGACATCATCTGTTTAGCAGAATCCTTCCTCCTACAAGACATTCCTGACTCTTTAGCTTCTCTCCCTGGTGATTATATCCTCTGGTTTGATCAAACTGAACCACGTCCTGGCAGTGCAGTTGCACTGCACATCAACAACTCCATTTCTCTCTCTCCATGTGGAGTACCTCTCACAGCGATTTTTTTCCTTGGCTCCCACCTCAGGTTTGTCTGTGTGTTGTGTTGTTTTCCTCCAAACACTCCAACTGCATATCTCTCTCAGGAGACATGGACCAACTTTTAAACACTCATCCCAACTCTCTCTTCCTCATATGTGGTGACTTCAATTGTCACATGCTAATTGGTGGGGTATTGGAACCTCTCTCACCAGACTCTTCAGCAAAGGACATCTGTGACTCCGTGGGACTGACTCGATTTGTAAACTTTCCCACACAGATTTCTCCCAATGGAAAATTTTCCCTTCTAGATTTGGTGATGACCAACTTCCCCGCCAATGTATCTTGCTTGTCCTCCGCCCCAATTGGCTCATCGAATCAAATGCTTGTGAGAGTCACTATCTCTCTAGCCATTCTTAGAGAATAGCCTCAGGGCGGTGAGTCTGGCAAATTAGTAGGGACTACAAGCAGACATCCCACTTTAGGACTGGTCTCATATCTACCGCCCCGATATAAATTCAGCCTGGGAATTCTTCCACAGAAACCTGCTCTCTCTTATGCATGGAGTCATCCCATCTCATCTTCAGTTATCTTACCCATCCCCACTCTCTTGGTACTCTGAACCATGTGGTGAGGTGGTTGCCATAAAACAACTTACATTCTCCTCCTGGAAAGCAAATTCAACTAAAGGCAACCATCAGATCATTCCACGAAGCCCTCAACAAGTGCATTTACCCTCAGGAGAGGCTGAAAAAGACATCTGTCCAATCTCCAGAATGAACTTTCAAACTTGTCTCCCTCCATTAAAATCTGGCGGTGCCTAGTCAAGTCTCTCTCTGATGCATTCTCCCCTTAAATCCCTTCCCTAAATTCAAATGGCACCACAGCCGACTCCGCTCATGAGAAGGCCGAATGCCTCAAATCTGTGCTTCTCTCTCTCTCTCTCTCTCTCTCTGTCTCTGTCTCTGTCTCTCTCTCTGTCTCTCTGTCTCTCTCTCTGTCTGTCTCTCTCTCTCTCTCTCTCTCTCTCTCCCCCCCCCCCCCCAGTCATACCCAGCAGTTCCTGCACTCTGTGTATTTTGCACCTGAGAAGGTAGAAAAGTTTCTGGCAATCCTTGACTCTGACTACAACTGTACAAGACAGTATCAATTCACGTGTCCTAAAAACCTGCTCTGCTGCTTTTGCACTTCCTCTCTTTTCCTTTTTCACCCTGTAATTTACCCTAGGCCATCTTCCATATCCTTGGAAATCAGCCAACATCACAGCATTACATAAAAGCATGGCAGTCAACATAAAATCATTCCTTTTCTCCAACAACCTCATATAAGGTCATCAATTTGGATTCAGAGCAGGTCACTGTACCTTGGACATGTTGCTTGTACGCTCCCAACAATAGATGGAGGCCCTAAATATCAGAGGTGCGATTAGGACTGTCTCTGGACATATTTTTGATACAGTCTGACATCCCGCATTGCTTGTAGCCAACGTGTGGCTCTCAATGGAACCCTATCTTCTAATCTTCCTGTCAAGGCTGGAGTGCCCCAAGACAGTGTTCTAGGCCAAGTCCTATTGCTGTTCTTCATCAATGATCTCTCTGACTCTCTGGAAAGTCCTCCTTATGTATTCGCTGATGATTCCACTCTCTGCTGTGACATCCCTCATCCTTCAGACAGGCAGCACCCTCTTCCCTCTCATCAGTCCTTGACAAAATCACAAACTGGTCAAACACTTGGAATATGTCTTTCAAGCTTGAGAAATCCCACACACTCATTCTCTCTCTCTCCAAAAGGACTGTACAGCAAAACCTCAGAGCTACTTTCCAGACAACCCTCTCAAAGGGGTTCAGTCACTCAAACTCTTGGGTCTCACTTTCAACCATTATCTCTCTTGGGAAAGCCTCATTTCAAAGGTGTCCTCCAAAGCCAGATTCAAACTGGGCATCCACAATCATGCAAACTCCTTCCTTGGCACACCTGGGCTCCTATCCACCTACAAAACATTCGTCCGCAGCTAGGTGCCATGCCTCCACAAACAACTCTGGATAATGAAACTTAGTTCACTTATCCAACTTCTCAAGTTAAATCGAGCATGGAGATGGTCGCTTCGCATTCCCTCACCGCTGATACCGCCTCTCTCGGGCTTGCCAATGCGATTCTAGTTGGTACGGGACCTTCCATCTTAGACACAGCGAGAATCTTCCAGCACTTTCTATCAAGCAGTTTCCAATACAATACTGCCCTCCACAGTCTTAGCTCTTACACAAGCCTCAATTCTGTATACAAAAAAAGAGAGTCTAAATCAGCTCAATATATCAATTTCATCATTCCCGGAGTTTCACATATTTGTGTAACATCAAATTTATATAATGTAACAATTAATTTCAAACATTTATTTTGATGCATTTACCAATGCCCATCTACAAATACAGTCAGCCATGCATACTGGCCATAACAGCTAGCTTTTAACATTGACAAATAAACCCTGCCCCCTCCCCCCTCTAGAAGAATATTGTTGCAAATACACGTTTTTAAACCAGTCAGTTGAAACTACTGAGCACAAAAATAATAGTCGACTCATACAATCAGCTCCCACATTCTCGGATCCCTTAATGGCTTGAATACAGATCCGATAGTTCTGGAGAAACAATGCCCACCACATTATTCTCGTGCTGTCAATCTTACACTTCTGCAACTGCCAGGTATATCCACAGCCATGAGCAGGTTCACAAGACTGTTTGCCATGTTACACTACTCATTGGGACAACAACATTAACTAAGGGATCACCAATAGTCACCCATGACCTATCTAATTCGGTCGAGCAAACCGTTGGGTCATGAGCGCGTGCTGGGGTGGCTTGATCAGCTTTAACAACTACACTGCAACCACCCTAAACCACCAAATGAGGCAGTCAGAACAAGTGGAGTACACCTCGAGACCAGGTATATTTAATAATAAGTAAATGTTTCGGGGAAGGATTACATGAAGCAAAACAGTGTAAATGCATATATAACAAGAAAGAGCAATATGAGATTGCAGACCGTCACAGGACATGTTTTAGTGTTGTTTAAGGCTTTTGTGTTATAACAAATATGGTGGACGAACCACGTAAGCGCTGACGTCATCATTATGTTTTTCTCCACCAATTTATCCATAGATGACGCTCAACAAGTTTCATCTTCATCGGATAAAGTTTTGTACTTGTCGAATTATGACGTCACCGTGGAAGCACCGATGACATCATAATTAAAATATGTTGTTCCCCATGAAGAGTTTTTTTTACAATGAGCCATGTCTCAATTTTTTATATGCAGTGCTTTCGGAGATATTAGACCGGGAGCCCGGGGGGTCAGCCTAGCTGGAAAGTTAATCAATTTTCATGTATATAGCAATGGTCCATGTGCATGTCCATGTAAGGAAATGGACGTCTGCCGGGCACATTCTGGTGGGTGTGGTCAGAAGGGCCATTAGAAAGGGACCCCAGAATTTAGCTAGATCAGCTCTGTGAGTTAACCTGAAGAAACCGACTGGATAATGTTCGGCATAGTCCCAGATATCATGAATGACCACTGCCAGACATTTTCAGTGGTGGGTTGTCCCCGCCAGATGCCCCCGAATGCCCCCACCCCCAAAATTGAGCTACTACACCTTTGACCTTTTGACCTTTGACCTTTTGCCACCTTTGACCTTTTGACCTAAAAAAGTTGGTTTTCCAATTAATAATAATAATAAAACATCACCCACAGGGTGAACCGTATCTTGCCAGGGTTTCGTTGACCTCCATGATTGACCGCAAAGTGACCTTGACCTTTGACCTTGACCTTAATAATTTCGTATGGTGAATAGTATGTCTTCATGACCAACGCACATGAAATATTGAAAGATTTTGATGAGAACTGAGGAAATAATTTTTTCATGAAAATTCCGTTTTTTCGTCATGACGTCATCAAATGACGTCATAGCGTCAAACTGTTTACAGATCTGGGAAGCACTCATCAAGGGCATTCATATGAGGTATTACTCGATATGGTACCTACGATTTCAAAATTTGACCTTGGGGTCAATAATTTTCGACCTCCAGCGCTAACCATGAAGGTCAAGGCCGATCGCCACCAAAAACTAATCAGCTGAGCGCCGGACCATATACTAGATTCCCATGAAGTTTGGAGACGATCCGATCAAAGTTACTCAAAAAATAAGGGTTTCAACATTTGACCTTGGGGTCAATAATTTTCGACCTCCAGCGCTAACCATGAAGGTCAAGGCCGATCGCCACCAAAAACTAATCAGCTGAGCGCCGGACCATATACTAGATTCCCATGAAGTTTGGAGACGATCCGATCAAAGTTACTCAAAAAATAAGGGTTTCGTCGACCTCCATGATTGACCACAAAGTGACCTTGACCTTTGACCTTGACCTTCAAAATTTTGTGTGCTGAAGGGTATCTCTATAGGACTCTGATATGCGAAGTTACATGCGAAGATATGCGAAGATATGGTACCTACGATTTCAACATTTGACCTTGGGGTCAATAATTTTCGACCTCCAGCGCTAACCATGAAGGTCAAGGCCGATCGCCACCAAAAACTAATCAGCTGAGCGCCGGACCATATACTAGATTCCCATGAAGTTTGGAGACGATCCGATCAAAGTTACTCAAAAAATAAGGGTTTCAACATTTGACCTTGGGGTCAATAATTTTCGACCTCCAGCGCTAACCATGAAGGTCAAGGCCGATCGCCACCAAAAACTAATCAGCTGAGCGCCGGACCATATACTAGATTCCCATGAAGTTTGGAGACGATCCGATCAAAGTTACTCAAAAAATAAGGGTTTCGTCGACCTCCATGATTGACCACAAAGTGACCTTGACCTTTGACCTTGACCTTCAAAATTTTGTGTGCTGAAGGGTATCTCTATAGGACTCTGATATGCGAAGTTACATGCGAAGATATGCGAAGATATGGTACCTACGATTTCAACATTTGACCTTGGGGTCAATAATTTTCGACCTCCAGCGCTAACCATGAAGGTCAAGGCCGATCGCCACCAAAAACTAATCAGCTGAGCGCCGGACCATATACTAGATTCCCATGAAGTTTGGAGACGATCCGATCAAAGTTACTCAAAAAATAAGGGTTTCAACATTTGACCTTGGGGTCAATAATTTTCGACCTCCAGCGCTAACCATGAAGGTCAAGGCCGATCGCCACCAAAAACTAATCAGCTGAGCGCCGGACCATATACTAGATTCCCATGAAGTTTGGAGACGATCCGATCAAAGTTACTCAAAAAATAAGGGTTTCGTCCACCTCCATGATTGACCACAAAGTGACCTTGACCTTTGACCTTGACCTTCAAAATTTTGTGTGCTGAAGGGTATCTCTATAGGACTCTGATATGCGAAGTTACAGGAGTTTCCAATAATAACTGTGGTCTACAGAGTGATCTAAACGTGGAAAAAAAATGATTAACCACAAACAAAAAAACAAAAAAAAAAACAAACAAAAAAACAAACATACAAGCTGACTAATACATCTTGCAAAAACTTCGTTTTGGCAAGATAATAAAACATCACCCACAGGGTGAACCGTATCTTGCCAGGGTTTCGTTGACCTCCATGATTGACCGCAAAGTGACCTTGACCTTTGACCTTGACCTTAATAATTTCGTATGGTGAATAGTATGTCTTCATGACCAACGCACATGAAATATTGAAAGATTTTGATGAGAACTGAGGAAATAATTTTTTCATGAAAATTCCGTTTTTTCATCATGACGTCATCAAATGACGTCATAGCGTCAAACTGTTTACAGATCTGGGAAGCACTCATCAAGGGCATTCATATGAGGTATTACTCGATATGGTACCTACGATTTCAAAATTTGACCTTGGGGTCAATAATTTTCGACCTCCAGCGCTAACCATGAAGGTCAAGGCCGATCGCCACCAAAAACTAATCAGCTGAGCGCCGGACCATATACTAGATTCCCATGAAGTTTGGAGACGATCCGATCAAAGTTACTCAAAAAATAAGGGTTTCAACATTTGACCTTGGGGTCAATAATTTTCGACCTCCAGCGCTAACCATGAAGGTCAAGGCCGATCGCCACCAAAAACTAATCAGCTGAGCGCCGGACCATATACTAGATTCCCATGAAGTTTGGAGACGATCCGATCAAAGTTACTCAAAAAATAAGGGTTTCGTCGACCTCCATGATTGACCACAAAGTGACCTTGACCTTTGACCTTGACCTTCAAAATTTTGTGTGCTGAAGGGTATCTCTATAGGACTCTGATATGCGAAGTTACATGCGAAGATATGCGAAGATATGGTACCTACGATTTCAACATTTGACCTTGGGGTCAATAATTTTCGACCTCCAGCGCTAACCATGAAGGTCAAGGCCGATCGCCACCAAAAACTAATCAGCTGAGCGCCGGACCATATACTAGATTCCCATGAAGTTTGGAGACGATCCGATCAAAGTTACTCAAAAAATAAGGGTTTCAACATTTGACCTTGGGGTCAATAATTTTCGACCTCCAGCGCTAACCATGAAGGTCAAGGCCGATCGCCACCAAAAACTAATCAGCTGAGCGCCGGACCATATACTAGATTCCCATGAAGTTTGGAGACGATCCGATCAAAGTTACTCAAAAAATAAGGGTTTCGTCCACCTCCATGATTGACCACAAAGTGACCTTGACCTTTGACCTTGACCTTCAAAATTTTGTGTGCTGAAGGGTATCTCTATAGGACTCTGATATGCGAAGTTACAGGAGTTTCCAATAATAACTGTGGTCTACAGAGTGATCTCAACGTGGAAAAAAAATGATTAACCACAAACAAAAAAACAAAAAAAATAAAACTCACCCACAGGGTGAACCGTATCTTGCCAAAATGTGAACATGAGTGACTTGCTTCAGGTCACACTGAGGTGAACAGAACTGCTATCCACTAGAAGCGACTCTTTGAGGAATGTCTGCCCACGAGATATTCCGATGATAATCGTTCTAGAGAGTGACCTTGAAAAATCCGTTTTTTCGTCATGACATCATCAAACGACGTCGTAGCGTCAAACTAGTTATATGTTTGGAAAGCACTCAACAAGGGCTTCAATTTGAGGTACTACTCGATATGGTAACTGAAACTTGAAAATTTTACCTTTTGGCCAAAATTGAATGACCTTCAAAATGACCTTGAAGGTCAAGGCCGATCGACACCAAAAACTAATCAACTGAGCGCCATACCACACCCTATATACCCACCAAGTTTGGAGATCATAAGATCAAAGTTACTCAAAAAATAAGGGTTTCGTAATTTGACCTTGGGGTCAATAATTTTCGACCTCCAGCGCTAACCATGAAGGTCAAGGCCGATCGCCACCAAAAACTAATCAGCTGAGCGCCGGACCATATACTAGATTCCCATGAAGTTTGGAGACGATCCGATCAAAGTTACTCAAAAAATAAGGGTTTCGTCGACCTCCATGATTGACCACAAAGTGACCTTGACCTTTGACCTTGACCTTCAAAATTTTGTGTGCTGAAGGGTATCTCTATAGGACTCTGATATGCGAAGTTACAGGAGTTTCCAATAATAACTGTGGTCTACAGAGTGATCTGAAGGTCAAGGTCAAAGGTCAAGGTCGACCTCCAGCGCTAACCATGAAGGTCAAGGCCGATCGCCACCAAAAACTAATCAGCTGAGCGCCGGACCATATACTAGATTCCCATGAAGTTTGGAGACGATCCGATCAAAGTTACTCAAAAAATAAGGGTTTCGTCGACCTCCATGATTGACCACAAAGTGACCTTGACCTTTGACCTTGACCTTCAAAATTTTGTGTGCTGAAGGGTATCTCTATAGGACTCTGATATGCGAAGTTACAGGAGTTTCCAATAATAACTGTGGTCTACAGAGTGATCTAAACGTGGAAAAAAAATGATTAACCACAAACAAAAAAACAAAAAAAAAACCTATGTCACCCACAGGGTGAACCGTATCTTGCCAAAATGTGAACATGAGTGACTTGCTTCAGGTCACACTGAGGTGAACAGAACTGCTATCCACTAGAAGCGACTCTTTGAGGAATGTCTGCCCACGAGATATTGAAAGATTTTGATGAGAACTGAGGAAATAATTTTTTCATGAAAATTCCGTTTTTTCGTCATGACGTCATCAAATGACGTCATAGCGTCAAACTGTTTACAGATCTGGGAAGCACTCATCAAGGGCATTCATATGAGGTATTACTCGATATGGTACCTACGATTTCAAAATTTGACCTTGGGGTCAATAATTTTCGACCTCCAGCGCTAACCATGAAGGTCAAGGCCGATCGCCACCAAAAACTAATCAGCTGAGCGCCGGACCATATACTAGATTCCCATGAAGTTTGGAGACGATCCGATCAAAGTTACTCAAAAAATAACGATTTCAACATTTGACCTTGGGGTCAATAATTTTCGACCTCCAGCGCTAACCATGAAGGTCAAGGCCGATCGCCACCAAAAACTAATCAGCTGAGCGCCGGACCATATACTAGATTCCCATGAAGTTTGGAGACGATCCGATCAAAGTTACTCAAAAAATAAGGGTTTCGTCGACCTCCATGATTGACCACAAAGTGACCTTGACCTTTGACCTTGACCTTCAAAATTTTGTGTGCTGAAGGGTATCTCTATAGGACTCTGATATGCGAAGTTACAGGAGTTTCCAATAATAACTGTGGTCTACAGAGTGATCTGAAGGTCAAGGTCAAAGGTCAAGGTCGACCTCCAGCGCTAACCATGAAGGTCAAGGCCGATCGCCACAAAAAACTAATCAGCTGAGCGCCGGACCATATACTAGATTCCCATGAAGTTTGGAGACGATCCGATCAAAGTTACTCAAAAAATAACGATTTCAACATTTGACCTTGGGGTCAATAATTTTCGACCTCCAGCGCTAACCATGAAGGTCAAGGCCGATCGCCACCAAAAACTAATCAGCTGAGCGCCGGACCATATACTAGATTCCCATGAAGTTTGGAGACGATCCGATCAAAGTTACTCAAAAAATAAGGGTTTCGTCGACCTCCATGATTGACCACAAAGTGACCTTGACCTTTGACCTTGACCTTCAAAATTTTGGGTGCTGAAGGGTATCTCTATAGGACTCTGATATGCGAAGTTACAGGAGTTTCCAATAATAACTGTGGTCTACAGAGTGATCTAAACGTGGAAAAAAAATGATTAACCACAAACAAAAAAACAAAAAAAAAAACAAACAAAAAAACAAACATACAAGCTGACTAATACATCTTGCAAAAACTTCGTTTTGGCAAGATAATAAACCTATGTCACCCACAGGGTGAACCGTATCTTGCCAAAATGTGAACATGAGTGACTTGCTTCAGGTCACACTGAGGTGAACAGAACTGCTATCCACTAGAAGCGACTCTTTGAGGAATGTCTGCCCACGAGATATTGAAAGATTTTGATGAGAACTGAGGAAATAATTTTTTCATGAAAATTCCGTTTTTTCGTCATGACGTCATCAAATGACGTCATAGCGTCAAACTGTTTACAGATCTGGGAAGCACTCATCAAGGGCATTCATATGAGGTATTACTCGATATGGTACCTACGATTTCAAAATTTGACCTTGGGGTCAATAATTTTCGACCTCCAGCGCTAACCATGAAGGTCAAGGCCGATCGCCACCAAAAACTAATCAGCTGAGCGCCGGACCATATACTAGATTCCCATGAAGTTTGGAGACGATCCGATCAAAGTTACTCAAAAAATAACGATTTCAACATTTGACCTTGGGGTCAATAATTTTCGACCTCCAGCGCTAACCATGAAGGTCAAGGCCGATCGCCACCAAAAACTAATCAGCTGAGCGCCGGACCATATACTAGATTCCCATGAAGTTTGGAGACGATCCGATCAAAGTTACTCAAAAAATAAGGGTTTCGTCGACCTCCATGATTGACCACAAAGTGACCTTGACCTTTGACCTTGACCTTCAAAATTTTGTGTGCTGAAGGGTATCTCTATAGGACTCTGATATGCGAAGTTACAGGAGTTTCCAATAATAACTGTGGTCTACAGAGTGATCTGAAGGTCAAGGTCAAAGGTCAAGGTCGACCTCCAGCGCTAACCATGAAGGTCAAGGCCGATCGCCACAAAAAACTAATCAGCTGAGCGCCGGACCATATACTAGATTCCCATGAAGTTTGGAGACGATCCGATCAAAGTTACTCAAAAAATAACGATTTCAACATTTGACCTTGGGGTCAATAATTTTCGACCTCCAGCGCTAACCATGAAGGTCAAGGCCGATCGCCACCAAAAACTAATCAGCTGAGCGCCGGACCATATACTAGATTCCCATGAAGTTTGGAGACGATCCAATCAAAGTTACTCAAAAAATAAGGGTTTCGTCGACCTCCATGATTGACCACAAAGTGACCTTGACCTTTGACCTTGACCTTCAAAATTTTGGGTGCTGAAGGGTATCTCTATAGGACTCTGATATGCGAAGTTACAGGAGTTTCCAATAATAACTGTGGTCTACAGAGTGATCTAAACGTGGAAAAAAAATGATTAACCACAAACAAAAAAACAAAAAAAAAAACAAACAAAAAAACAAACATACAAGCTGACTAATACATCTTGCAAAAACTTCGTTTTGGCAAGATAATAATAATAATGCATTTATTTTATATAGCGCTTTTCAGGGAGCCCAAAGACGCTTTGACAGAGTGCAAAACATAATGCATAGCAAAACGTAAAAATAATTGCAAAAAACAAGAATCAATAGGGAAATATTCAAAGCAAAAAGGAGGGAGAAGGAGAAGAGATAGTCAGGGGTTAAATGCTGTGGGTTAAATGTTGAATGTAGTGTTGAACAGGTGGGTCTTGAGTGATGTTTTGAATGTGGTGAGTGAGGAGGAGTCTCTGATGGTGTGAGGTAGTGAGTTCCAGAGGGTGGGAGCAGCGATGGAGAAGGCCCTGTCCCCCCAGGATCTGAATTTGGTCCGGATGGGGGGTGGAAGGGGGGGGGGGGGTCAGGAGGTTGGTACCAGCAGAGCGTAGGTTGCGGTTGGGAGTGTGTCTGGAGAGGAGGTCAGCCAGGTCGGATGGGGCCAGGTTATGGAGGGCTTTGTAGGTCAAGAGGAGGATTTTGTACTGGATTCTCTGGGAGATGGGGAGCCAGTGAAGCTTGTAAAGGACGGGGGTGATGTGGTCACTGGTCCGGGAATGGGTGAGTAGACGGGCAGCGGAGTTTTGAATGTATTGGAGTTTATTGGTGATTGTTGAGGGTGAACCATAGAGGAGGCTATTGCAGTAGTCCAGACGGGAGGTGATGAAGGCGTGGATGAGGGTTTCTGCAGCCGTGGAGGAGAGGGATGGACGGAAACGGGCGATGTTTTTCAGGTGAAAGAAGGCTGTCTTTGTGATCTTTTTAGTGTATTTGTCGAAGGAGAGGGTTTGGTCAAAGATGATGCCAAGATTCCGGATGTGAGGGGAGGTGGATACTCGGATACCGTCGATGTTGAGGGCAAAGTTATTGGTGGATTTTATGAGCGTTGTTGGGCCAATGATGATTATTTCAGATTTATCATAGTTAAGTTTAAGGAAGTTAATTTGAAGCCAGGATTTTATTTCAGTGATGCAGTTTGTCAGGATAGAGTGGGTGGCGGTGGAGATGGACTTGGTGGAGATGAAAAGCTGGATGTCATCGGCGAAGCAGTGGAATTGGAGACCATGACGGCGGATTAAGTGACCGAGGGGGGACAGGTAAAGGATGAAGATGAGGGGGCCAAGAACTGAACCTTGGGGGACACCTTAGGGGAGGGGAGCAGTGGGGGATTTGCAGTTATTGATGGAGATGAACTGACGTCTGTCAGAGAGGTATGATTTAATCCAAGAGAGGGCAGTGCCAGTAACGTTAAAGGTGGTTTCAAGTCGTGTGAGGAGGATGGTGTGATCGATGGTGTCAAAGGCGGCGCTGAGGTCGAGGAGGATGAGAATGTTGAGGTTGCCAGCGTCAGAGGAGAGGAGAAGGTCGTTGGTGATTTTGAGGAGAGCAGTTTCAGTACTGTGGTTGGAGCGGAATCCAGATTGGAATGTTTCATACAGGTTATTGGCAGAGAGGTGATGTTTGAGTTGAGCAGCTACAGCGCAATCCAAAACTTTCGACAGAAAGGGTAGGTTGGAGATGGGTCTGAAGTTGTTTAGGGTGTCAGGGTTTAGTCCAGGTTTTTCAGAATGGGGGTAACAGCAGCAATTTTGAGGGATGGTGGGATGATGCCTGTAGACAGGGAGGAGTTTATTTTTGCAATGATAAGTGGAGAGAAAGCAGGAAGCGAGGCCTTGACAAAGCTGGAGGGGATGGGGTCAAGAGTGCAGGTGGCAGTTTTCATTCCTATGAGGAGTTCAGAGAGGTCAGTAGGGGAGATTGGGGAGATTGGGGAGAATTGAGACAGGGGATGGCAGGATAAGGGGGGGCAGGTGGTTTGAGGGGGAGTGGGTGCGGCAGTGGTCAAGCTGTTGTAGATGTTTTCAACTTTGCATTGGAAGAATGAAAGGAAGGAGATGCAGTTGTCTACTGTGAATGACTGGGTGGTGGTGTTCAGGGGGCTGAGGAGTTTGTTTATTGTAGAGAAGAGTGCTTTTGGGTTTCCGGAGCCAGAGTGGATAATTTGAGAGTAGTAGGCGGAGCGGGCGCGGGAAAGGGCATCTTTGTAGTGTTGTAGGTGGTCCTTGTAGGCTTGGGAGTGAATTGTGAGACCTGTTTTATTGCGGAGTCTTTCAAGTTGGCGAGCACGAGTTTTCATCAGGCGGAGTTCAGGGTTAAACCAGGGAGCAGAATGGGTGAAAGAAACTGTTTTGGTTTTTATAGGTGCAAGTTGGTCAAGGCAGGAGGAGAGTGTGTGGTTGTAGTAGTCAGTGAGATCAGAAGGGTTGTGGAGATCAACGAAGGGAGAAGTGGACATTTTTTTGGAGAGGGTGGATGAGAATGAGGTAGGTGAAAGAGCGTTTAGCTTACGGAAGTTGATAGTGCGATAATGCCTTGGTGTTGGGGCGGGGATGTTGATGGTCATAGTGATGGCTAAGTGGTCAGAGAGGGTGAGGTCGGAGCCAGAGAGATGGTGCAAGATTAATCCAGTAGAGCAGACAAGGTCCAAAATGTGACCACGGTTATGGGTAGGAAAGTTGACATGTTGAGTGAGGTTAAAGCAGGTGAGTAAATCAGTGAAGTCAGTGGTTATCGTGGAGTCAGTGGAGTCCATGTGGATATTGAAATCACCGAGGAGGAGGATTGAGGGGGAGAGGGAACATAGCTGGGTCAGAAAGTAGGAGAAGTCAGACAGGAATGATGGGTGTGGTTTGGGAGGGCGGTAGACAACAGCCATGACTAACTGTGTGTGACCAGAGAGATTTAGTGACTCAATATACAAATGCTGTTCAATTTTCAAGTCAATCGGATTAAAAATGGCGATTTTAGAAATTTGACCTCCAGATGACCTTTGACCTTCGACCTCAAAATAAATAGGCTTCTGAACTGTGACGATCTCTACAACTTGGTAAAGTTTCGTGACGAACGGTTTAGAATTGTGACCTGTAGGCCGGTGACAAACAGACAAACAGACAAACAAGAAGACGTCATGCGGAGCACGATACTTGCAAAATCCGCTCCCCCACCCCCCCCAAGAAAAAAAATTCCATTGATAGAGCAAATTGTCCATTTCATCAAGATTAAAATTGACAATCTTGATCAAAGCTCGGGTCAATAGGAAGAAAAGTGACGATTTTTCAGAGGAAAAATGATGATTTTGGAAGGTTGACCTTGAGTTGACCTTTGACCTTTTGACCTAAAAAAGTTTGTTTCCCTATTTAGTAACTCAATGTGCAAATGCTGTTCAATTTTCAAGTCAATCGGGTAAAAATTGAGGTCAAACATGGCCTATGTTGACCTCAAAATTAGTTGGTGGTTGAATTCAGTGACCATATATGCAAATCCTTTTAGAATTTCAAGTAAATTGGATGAAAATTGATGATTTTAGAAATTTGGCCTATGTTGACCTTTTGGCCTATGTTGACCTCAAAAATACTGGGTGGTTGAATTCAGTGACCAGATATGCAAGTCCTCTTAAAATTTCAAGTCATTCGGCTGAAAATTGAGGATTTTAGAAAATATGGCCTATGTTGACCTTTGGCCTATGTTGACCTCAAGAATACTTTGTGGTTCAATTCACTGACCAGATATGCAAGTCCTCTTCTAATTTCAAGTTAATCAGATGAAAATTGAGGATTTTAGAAATTTGGCAAAGTTGGTGACCTATGGCCTATGTTGACCTTTTGAACGTTTGACCCCAAAAACAATAGGCTTCGACGAACTCTACCATTTGGTAAAGTTTCGTGAAGATCGGTGCAAAATTGTGACCTGCAGGCCGGTGACAAAGAGACAGACAGACAAACAGACAGACAGAACCACAAACGCAACCGACTAATATACTTGAAAAAATTTTGATTTTGCAAGATTTTGCAAGAAACAAAGAAACAGACAAACAGACAGAATAACAAACGCAACCAACCAATATACAGTACTTGAAAAAATCTTCGATTTTACAAGAAACAAACCGACAGACAAACACATGGATGAAAAATCACTCAAAGAGCAACACTTGGCAAAACAGAACAAAGTAGAATGGCACTCAGTAGAGCATCCTTTTGACCTCAAAAATAATTAGTGGTTGAATTCAGTGACCTGATATGAAAATCCTATTCAGTTTTCAAGTCAATCAGATGAAAATTGAGGATTTTAGAAATCTGGCCTATGTTGACATTTTGGCCTTTGTTGACCTCAAAAATAGTCGGGGGTTTGATTTCAGTGAACAGATATGCAAGTCGTCTTCAAATTTCAAGTTAATCGGATAAAAATTGAGGATTTTAGAAATTTGACAAAGTTGGTGACCTTTGGCCTATGTTAACCTATTGACCTTTTGACCCCAAAACAATAGGCTTTTTGCTTATGACCAACTCTACAATTTGGTGAAGTTTCGTGAAGATCGGTTGAAAATTGTGACCTGTATGCGACTGACAGACAGACAAACAGACAGACGGAATAACGCACAAGACCAACCAATATACTTTTAAAAATCTTAGATTTTCGCAAGTAACAAACCAACAGACTCGAATGCAATACCCTCTCCTCTGGCGAGTGTAATAAATAAGCATCCCAACCCCCAACCTGATACACACACTTGAAACAAACCAAATTATCAACAGATTCCTTAATTCTTCTAATATGAGGGTCCAATCAATCACAACACAAGAAATATACATATCGAACTCCAAGAGACAAGGTAGACATTTGGTTGAGCAAACCAAAGGTCGAAACGTGCAGGAGTTGTGCAGTTCAACTCCCTTGCTGGGCAGTCGTTCCAGGAACAAAGAGGGAAGAGAGAAACAAAGTGGTGTGCGTGGCAGATCGACACCAATGCAGGGCAAGAGTTCAGTGGCCAAATAAGGAAGTGAAAGTCAGCTTCAACTGTTGGCGAAACAAAAACCCAGACATGTCTCCTCAAAGTGCAACCTTCTGGCTTCGTCGCGGGTCCCTCCTGGCGTTAATAGCTTATTTTCACCTCGAGTCACAATGGCGAAAGCCACGTGCGTGAGAGCCATGCGTGGAACCTCTGCAGGTCATGAGCTTCCCTGTGATGATTTGACTGGTAAGGTGATTGAACTGAACTGCCGCACTGTTAACCCCAGTTTTGATGGTACCTGATCATTTCTCCGACTGCCTTGTGCCTCAAGTTTTTTTTGTGCGTTTTAAAATAACATAAAGGGCAGGTACAGGGGAAAATAACACAAACCGGTACAGATACATTCAAAGTACACCGCCCCATGCCAAATAAATAAATATCCTCCAGCGCGGCATTGTAAGTCTGTCAATACCGCCGTGCACCTCGTAGAGACTGTATATGGAGGGAGAGGTGTACAATAATTGATTGATTAATTGCATAATTAAAATCAATAAATATTGATCATAAAATATTTTCTTATTCAATTGGCTAATAGCAAACCTAAACCACCAGTGCTTCATCCAAAGCTGTAACTTTTTGGAAATTAATTAAATAAGTCAGAATCCAAAAAAAAAAATTCATTGATTAAACAATAAATAATTAATCGATTAAGTGATTCATCAATACATCAAAATATCCTTTATAGCCACATCACTTGGTCATTGTGATGTCCAAATATCGCTTCCTAACTCAAAAGGTGCCTGAGATATTGGCCAGATGAGAAAGAAAATAAATAAGTGATTAATTAATCAATAATAATTAAATAACGAATCAATTAATCATTTAATCAAACAACAAAAAAATATAGTTTTACCAGAGCACTTGCTCACTATTGTGCCGAAATTTCAGCTTCCTAGCTCAAAGGATGACTGAGATATCACCCGGAAAAACAAACAAAGAAACAAATGAAAAACCGGTCAGAGACTGATGACTTGCCAGAATGTACTTTTGTTTTTTGATTTGCCAAACACTCCCCACCATCACGGTCGTCTCTCCAATGCACAATCCCATGAGATATGCAAAAAGGACGACCCAAAACCAATTATCTTCTTTTTGATTCGTATATAAACATCATTAAAAGTAAATAATGACCTCTGCCAAAGTTCAAACGACGACGTGGGTTTAATCCCTACATGAGAGAATTCCACATAGCTATTTGGGCAGTGTATAAGGTAACAGATCGCTGTCTGCATCGATCTTGCCAAGGCCGTAACACCTATTGGCTCAAAATCCTTTTAACTGTTGACTTGGTAGTTTTTACAATGAAGGAAACACATATCGGGCATACATACGACATAGCGATTGTGAATGTGACAGCTCTCAGGCGTCTTTCACTTCACATCGCGGTGACGGCGAGCACCAACATGGTGGCTGTAAGATTAAAATCTGGCTTCAAGCCCCCTCACCACCCAAAATCTATTCCGGCGAATCTATTCCGGCAAGTAACAAACTAACCAACATACTTGCCGGAATCCATTCCGGCAAGTAACCAACCAACCAACATAATTGTCGGAATCTATTCCGGCAAGTAACCAACCAACCAACATACTTGCCGGAATCTATTCTGGCAAGAAACCAACCAACCAACATACCTGCCGGAATCTATTCCGGCAAGTAACAAACTGACAAACAGACAGGGGTGAAAACATAACCTCCATCCACACTTGGTGGTGGAAGTAACGAAATCAGGATGAAGGTCCCAATGAAAATCCGCCTCATCGCGGCTTCATTTAAACCGTCGAATCCTTCAGCTGTATCACTCCGCCTCGCCCCGGCTTTACGCTGCGGTCACGATTTTCACGTTTTGGGTTACCTTGAGCTTGATCTTGGGCCGAGAGAGTTAAAAATTGGGCACAGTCTATTCCAGGGCAAGGCAAATATGTGTGTAAAGTATGGCGATGCTATGTGCAATGATGTAGACGTAGTCCTGCGCAAAGACAGACAGACAAACAGACAGACAGACAAACCAACCAACCAACATACTTGCCGGAATAGATTCCGGCAAGTAACAAGAATGAAAACAAGAAACCGGAGTGAAAACTGATTACTCCCTTTCAGCGCACGTCATTACCGGGCCCCCTTGGGTGCCCGGAAATGATGTCGTGCAGCTCCTGGAGATGGCATAGGAAAGGAGCGATATACAAAAACACAGCCAAAGGTTTGGTGGCGATAGAAACAACAGGAGGCTGGGAAGACGAACATCTATGTGCACGTTACAGCGACTCATATCTCACATCACAATTACATTATGCTTATACTAAACAAATATGGAGGAAATAACTATACTTCTCCAAGCATTTATTAACCCCCTAACAATGAAAACAGCCGGCATAATTGGTATCTGAACTCACCACATGCCCACCTTATATTTCCCAATAGCCTTTCACCAAGGAACCTTCCTATTGGAGTGGTGTATTCATATCTACCCACACAATGAAGTGTGATGTTTTTGACATCCAGCAGTGATATCGGTGGGTGATTTGTTGAAAATTATTTATATATCATCACCGAGAGTGACGCTCATTGTTAAATGTACCGCATGCGTAGACATCAAGAATCCATGCATGTATAATGTACAGTGCATTCAGAAAGTATTCAGACCCCTTCACTTTTTCACATTTTGTTATGTTGCAGCCTTATGCTGAAATCGTTTAAATTCATTTTTCCCCTCATCAATCTGCACTCAATTCCCCATCATGACAGAGAGAAAACAGGATTTTATAAAGTTTTGCAAATTTATTAAAAAGAAAAAACTGAAATATCACATTTACATAAGTATTCATACCCTTTGCTTTGACACTTGAAATTTAGCTTAGGTGCCTCCCATTTCTCTTGATCATCTTTGAGATGTTTCTCCACCTTGATTGCAGTCCACCTGGGGTAAATTCAATTGATTGGACATGATTTGAAAAGGCACACACCTGTCTATATAAAGTCTCACAGCTGACAATGCATATCAGAGCCAAAACCAAGCCATGAGGTCGAAGGAACTGCCTGCAGAGCTCAGAGACAGGATTGTGTCGAGGCACAGATCTGGGGAAGCCTACAAAAAAAATTCTGCTGCATTGAAGATCTGAGTTTTATGGCAAAGTGGCCAGACGGAAGCCTCTCCTCAGTGAAAGACACATGAAAGCCTGCTTGGAGTTTGCAAAAAACCACCTAAAGGACTCTCAGACTGTGAGAAACAAGATTATTTGGTCTGATGAAACCAAAATTGAACTGTTTGGCTTCCGTCTGACCACTCTGCCATAAAGCCCAGATCGGTGGAGTGTTGCAGTGATGGTTGTCCTTCTGGAAGTTTCTCCCATCTCCACACAGGATCTCTGGAGCTCATCCAGAGTGACCATCGGGTTCTTGGTCACCTCTCTTACCAAGACCCTTCTCCCCCGATTGCTCAGTTTGGCCGGGCGGCCAGCTCTAGGAAGAGTCCTGGTTGTTCCAAACTTCTTCCATTTAAGAATTATGGAGGCCACTGTGCTCTTGGGAACCTTCAATGCAGCAGAAATTTTTTTTGTAGGCTTCCCCAGATCTGTGCCTCGACACAATCCTGTCTCTGAGCTCTGCAGGCAGTTCCTTCGACCTCATGGCTTGGTTTTTGCTCTGATATGCATTGTCAGCTGTGAGACCTTATATAGACAGGTGTGTGCCTTTCCAAATCATGTCCAATCAATTGAATTTACCACAGGTGGACTCCAGTCAAGGTGTGGAAACATCGCAAAGATGATCAAGAGAAATGGGAGGCACCTGAGCTAAATTTCAAGTGTCAAAGCAAAGGGTATGAATACTTATGTAAATGTGATATTTCAGTTTTTTCTTTTTAATAAATTTGCAAAACTTTATAAAATCCTGTTTTCTCTCTGTCATGATGGGGAATTGAGTGCAGATTGATGAGGGGAAAAATGAATTTAAACGATTTCAGCATAAGGCTGCAACATAACAAAATGTGAAAAAGTGAAGGGGTCTGAATACTTTCTGAATGCACTGTAGTTTATCATCACACGACAACAACATAATTAGTGGCGTCAATGTGATTAGTAATTTACAACTCCATGTAGTATTACATTTCGTGCTTGGAAACATGTTTATTATTCAGATAATTTGTTAACGGTTGTTTATTTTTATACATAACAGGCATGAATAATATCAAAATCTCTCCATGTCTTTGTGACACACTAACGAAGCGTGAATGTTTCAGTCGAATCCAGAAGAAATTCCTCCTCTTGTCTGCGAGAATATTTTCGATCCCGGTAACATGGTGATGCATGCGCAAGCCCCCAAACAACGAACAAAGATGCATTGCAGTCCATGTATAAAACAACAAAAGTAAGGCGAAAAAAGTCTAACTTACAAAGGATGTTCAAAATGTCAAACCAAAGACTATTCGCAGAATTCCAAGATATCCCAACGTATTATTTAATTTTCAATATGTGAATATATGTATTATCAACGAGAACGGGCACTCGGTAGAGCGCATACCTCTGCCAGGCTGAACAGTTTTTTGTCTTTTTTTGTTTTTTGTAGACAAGATCGAGGCTCGTGATAGAGCGAACATTAATCACACAAAAAGACAAACCGGCACATAAAACATATAACATCGGGAGCGGCAGACAAGATGGGGAGAGAGGGGGAAGGACAAAAACACAACATTTGAGAGCAGGGACCGACAGACATGGAGACATCGAGAGATCTGTGGGAGGGAGAGGGCTTTTGGGGAGAATCATGGGAAGGGGGGGTGGGAGAGGTATAAAACATGGACACTGCCAGAACTTCCAGGAAAGAAGTTGGAATTTCAAACAAGGTGGATCTGGGGTGAATTAGTGGGGGTAGAAAAGATCAAGGTTTTGGATGGGGGAAGATAAGAGATGGTTGTGAACAGCTGTTTTAAAGACCTGGAGGGGGGAGGGGATTGAAGGGAGTGTGGGAGTTTGTTCCAGAGGCGGGAGAAAAGTGAAATGAAAGAGTGAAGGTGAGCGGAGAGCCGAGATTTCGGCAGTTTAACCATCAGAGGGTTGCTGGCAGATCTTGTGCGACCTGTAGGAATATTTGGGGGACAGAGCACAGAAAGAGCTGGGGGAGCAAGGCCGGAGAAGAGTCGGTAGAAGACAGAAAGACCACCTACCTGCCTGCGGTGAGTGAGTGAAAGGCCCTCAGAGATAGCTTCATCGCGGGAGATTCCAATGATTCTGAAAGCTTTGGTTGCAACAGCGTGAAGCCGAGCTAGGTGTGAGGCAGGAGCACCAGCCCAGAGGGGGGAACAGTATTCCATTGAGCTGTGGATGAAAGCCTTGTATGTGGTGAGGAGCTCAGGTGTGTCTAGGAAGGACTTCGCACGACGGAGGATGCCCAGTCGGCGACTGGCTTTGGAGGCCAGCTTGGAAATGTGGTTTTCCCAAGAAAGATCATGGCAGATAGTGAGACCCAAAAGCTTGAGCGACAGCACTTCTTGGAGAGGATTGTTGAGAAAGTAGATGGGAGGGTTGTCCAGTCGATCTTTTCGGAGAGACATAGTAAGAGTGTGAGATTTGTCAGGATTGAAAGACACGTTCCACTTGATTGACCAGTCTGTGATTTTGTCCAGGTCTTCAGAGAGTGAGGAGGCTGCAGACTGCCGATCTGAGGGAAGAGGAATGGAGCGGCAGAGAGTGGAGTCATCAGCAAAGAGATAGAGAGGATATTCCAGAGAGTCGGAGAGATCATTGATAAAGACCAGAAAAAGCACAGGGCCCAGAACACTGCCTTGGGGAACTCCAGCCTGAACAGGAAGGGGAGATGAGAGAAATCCATTCAGGGCCACACGTTGACTACGACCAGAGAACAAGTCCGCAAGCCATGCATGGAGATTTCCATGGATACCATTGGAGGAGAGTTTGGTGAGCAGAGCTGGGTGCCAGACCATATCGAAGGCACGTGATATGTCAAGGGAGACGGCTCTGATTTCCTGTTTGGCATTGAGGACCTCCATCCATTGTTGAGACAATAGAAGCAGCATGTCCAGAGTAGAGTGACCTGGTCTGAAACCAAATTGATTATCAGAGATCAAGCCATTGGAGAAGAGGAAAGATTTCATATCCGAAGCAATGATGCATTCCATGACTTTGCTGATAATTGGGAGCAGGCTGATTGGTCTGTAGTTGCAAGGATCTGTTTTTGCACCTGTTTTTGTGTAAAGCGGTAATGGTTGCTGATTTCCAGGATGCTGGCAGATGACCTTGAGCAAAGGATAGTGTGAAAAGAACAGAGAGAGGGTGAGATAGAGCGAAAGAGCAGGATTTTAGGACCCGAGGGCTGATGCCGTCTGGTCCAGTTGCAGAATCGGAGTCGAGGTTAGACAAGAACACCTCCACCTTGTCAGGAGAGAAGGACACAGAGTCCAGGAGCAGTTGGGTTCGACTGGGAAAGGTGGGAACAGAGAGAGATGGGTTTGGGACACTAGATTTTGAGGCAAGCACAGAGTTGAGGCATTCGGCTTTGTCCCGTGCGATGTCAACTGTGTGGCCATTTGAGGTAAGGGAAGGGATGGAGGGGGAACAAACACCAGAAACGGATTTGACCAGACGCCACCAGGATTTGGAGGAAGGAGACAGGTTTGAGAGTTCATTCTTGAGTGTGGAGAGATAGTGCTTCCTGGCACTCCTGAGGGTAGACACACACTTGTTCCGAGCTTGGTGGAAGGAACTGAGATTGCCTTCAGTTGGATTAGCCTTCCAAGAGGCAAGTTGTTTCAGGGCAACTGCCTCACCACAAGATTCAGTGTACCATGGATGGGAGGAAGGGTAAGACAACTGAAGACGAGATGGGATAAATCTGTGCACGAGAGAGAGCAGTTTGCTTTGGAAAAATTCCCAGGAAGAATTGATGTCAGAGCCAGTGGAGATGGGAGACCAATCCAGACGATTGATGGCTGCTTGAAGACCGTCCCAGTCGGCCTGAGTGAAATGCCAGACTCTTCGACGCTGAGGAGGCTCTCTGAGAATGGCCAGAGAGATGTCCACTTTGACAAGCACATGATCAGAAGAACCGATTGGAGCAGAAGAAGAGCAGCAGACATTAGCAGGGAAGTTTGTCATAACCAAGTCTAGAAGAGAAGATACTCCATTGGCTGAGATCCAGGTCGGGAAATTGACAGATTGTGTCAATCCCAGTGAGTCACAGAAGTCCTTTGCTGAGGTGCCATGACTGGTGAGAGAGGAACCCATACCCAACCAGCTGGCATGATGACAGTTGAAGTCGCCACATATGAGGAAGAGAGAGTTGGGATGAGTGGATAGAAGTTGGTCCATGTTGTCAGACAGTGAAATGTAAATGGAGTCATCACTGTTTGGAGGACGGTACAGAACACATATGAACAAAAGGTGGGAGTGGAGAGGAAGCCGTAGCCAGAGGTACTCATGGGGGTGAGGAGGAGAGAGGGCAGTGCAAGGAGAGTGAGGAAGAGAGTTTTTGATAAAGATAGCCACCCCACCACCAGTACGAGGCTCAGGTCTATCATACCGGAGGAGGGAGTAACCAGGAAGAGATATTAAGGAATCAGAGACATATTGAAGGAGGAAAGTCTCTGTTAAGCAGATCAAGTCTGGATTGTCAGAAGCAACCTGTATGGAGAGATCAGTCAGGTTTGAGCGAAGGCCCCGGATGTTTGAGGTCCATACCGTTAATAAAGAGAGAGGGGGAGCATCGGGTACAGGACAGGGGAGGGGAGGAGTAGGGTAAGATGAAGGATGAGAGGGGGAGGTAGGGAGAGCAGTTGATAGTGTGTCAGAGATTACAGAAGAGTTCCAAGAAGGGGAAGGATGAGGAGGATGAAAGGTTTGATGGTAAAGGGATGAGGCACAGTGAGGGGTTGTTTGAGGGGGGGGGCAGAGGAAAGTAGAAGGTTTGGGGGGGTGCAGGTATGAGATAGAAGGGAGACGAAGTGGGGAGGAGGCAGCTTTGAGGAGGAGGGGGGAGGAGGGAGAATTGGAGAGGAATGGTATGGGGGGAGATTTGAATGGGAGGGGTTGGGGGGGAGTTTAGGAGGGGAGGGGCAAGGGGGGAGTTTAGGAGTGGAGGGGCAAGGGGGGAGTTTAGGAGTGTAGGGGCAAGGGGGGGATTTGGAGGGGAGGGGCAAGGGGGGAGTTTAGGAGGGGAAGGGCAAGGGGGGAGTTCAGGAGTGGAGGGGCAAGGGGGGAGTTTAGGAGTGGAGGGGCAAGGGGGGAGTTTAGGAGTGGAGGGGCAAGGGGGGAGTTTAGGAGTGTAGGTGCAAGGGGGGGATTTGGAGTGGAGGGGCAAGAGGGGAGTTTAGAAAGTGGATGATTAATGAAAGACGGACATTGATAACAAATTGGGTTTGTTGTGATTTTCAAGTTAGCAATCCGATTCAGAACGATGGAGGCGGGATGGAATGAATGTGAATTTAGACCATGTAGTGAGGGAGACGTATAAGAGATTGAATTTCTTTTTTTTGACGTGGAATGAGTTGGAGAGGAAATTGAGAAAAGAAGTTTATAAGAAACTAGAACAGTAGAAACTAGGACAGTAGAACAATAGTAGTAGAAAAGAACAGTTTATGTTTCGTATCCCACTGATAGGTCGGATCTGGATTCGAACCTGAACCAAAATCTAATCGGCTTGTTCTTGTCACCGAATCAACTCGTCCAACAAGTTTATTCATACAGTTGTGGCCAAAAATATTGGCACCCTTGCACTTTTTTTTTTTTAAATGCACCATTTCTTCCAGAAAATTGTTGAAATTAAAAAATATTTTTGAACCACATGTATATTTCTTTGGTTTTCAGTGGAACAAAACAAAAATGCTGAAAAAATTACTGAATCTTAGCTTATTCTACACAGAAATCCTAAAATGGCCCTGACAATATTATTGGCACCTTTTCGAAGTTGTTTGAAATAATTAGATTTCAAGCAGGTGATTCTCCTTTACTTTGGAATTGAACTCACGTGTGGTGAGTTGCAGGTGCCTGCAATACAAAAATCACTCATTCAACCAGTTTGAATGGAGAAAAGAGCCATTTTGTTGTTTTGTGTCACTGTGTGTACCGCAATGAGCATGGAGAAAAGAAAGAAAACCAGAGAATTGTATGAGGAGATCAGACACAAGATTGTAGACAAGCATGGACAATCTCAAGGCTACAAGTCCATCTCCAGAGACTTTCAGATGTTCATCTCCAGAGTTCCTGTGTCCACCATACGCAATGTTATCAGGAAGTTTAAGGCCCATGGCACTATAGCCAACCTCCCTGGATGTAGCCGCAAGAGAAAACTTGAAATGAATATTGCCACGAAGGATTGTTCGAATGGTGGAGAAAGCATCTCGATCAACTGCCAAACAGATTCAAGCTGACCTTCAGACACAAGGTACGACAGTTTCAACTCACACCATCCGTCACCAACTAAATGAAAGTGGGTTCTATGATAGGAGACCCAGGAGGACCCCAATGCTGAGAGGAGAGAGACATAATAAAGCCCGACTGGAGTTTTCCAAAACACACCTGAACAAGTCAAAATCCTTCTGGGAGAATGTCCTGTGGACAGACGAGACCAAATTTGAGCCTTTTGGTAAAGCACATCATCTTTATGTTTACAGAAAATAAAATGAAGCCGTCAAAGAAAAGAACGCCTTCCCGACAGTCAAACATGGAGGAGGTTCAGTGATGTTTTGGGGTTGCTGTGCTGCCTCTGGCACTGGGTGCCTTGAATGTGTGCATGGTATCATGAAATCAGGAGATTACCAAGGCATTTTGGAGCGCAATGTTTAACCCAGTGTGAGAAAGCTGGGTCTCCGTCGAACGTCATGGGTCTTGCAGCAGGACAATGACCCCAAACACACTTCAAAAAGCACCCAGGAATGGTTCAAAACAAAATTCTGGACTGTTCTGAAGTCGCCAGCAATGAGTCCAGACCATTTGTGATCGTTCATCGTCACCAAAACGACAATTCCCGCCAGATGCTTGAGCCTGGCAATGACATCAGCTACCCTCTCATCGGGAAACCAACCAGGTTGTCGAACTCATACTGCGATAACTGTGGTGACTTGTCTGGTTTAATGTGGTCGTGCAACGTCTTCACTATGGACTCGTAGGTAACAGGATCATCCGACGTCCTCCCCGGTGAAAACAAATCACACAGCAAACGGAAAACCGCCGTCGAGAGGGACGAGAGAAGAATCGCTTTCTGCTTCCCCACCTCGACGATGTCAATAGCGATGAAATAAAAGCTCAGGTGCCCCGCAAAAAGTTCAAAGTTGTCCCCAGCATACTCCGGGACCTTTCCATATGACGTGGACATGGTCCGAAAAATCCTCGTCGACAATTGTAATGTCTTTGTTATGAAGATGCGAACATGCAGAGAGCATCAAACGCCATCTTTATTCAAGGCAAACAGCAACACAGGTCGCACTCGGCCATGCCCACAGCGGCCTCACTCGGCCGTACATGGTACTACACTTTAAAAATAGTATGTGCTGCTTCCTCTCTTAATGATCATCATTTAGACTTTCGAGGATAGAGTAGAGACAAACCCCATGGGTTGGCATCCCTTGGGGAGGGCAATCTCTCCCTAAAAGCGACCTGCTGACGACAGATAAAAGGTGCCATCAATAGATGTTTGCGCTTCCTCCTAGGTAATCTGTCATGTTTGTCTGATGTCACTTCCTCTGTTGCCTGCTGTCTGTTTGTGAGTGTGTGCTTTATGATAGATGTTTCCGCTTCCTCCAAGGTCATTTGTCATGTTTGTCTCATGTCACTTCCTGCATTGCCTGCTGTCTGTTTGTGAGTGCGTGATTTGTGTGTGTGCTTGAGCTCTTCCCTTAGCCTTAGAAACTGTTGAATGGGTGTTTCACAGGCAGGGTGTTGCATAATATCTTTGGATAGGCAATTGCAAACCATCTAATGTATTTCCTTGCACAGGAAACTGCTTTGGCAGACGAATCAATCCATCACCCATTATATATACCAATTTTGATGTTGTTTGGTTGTTTCCATGTCAATTGGCCTTCTTTTAGCCATTATGCTTGACAAAGGCTTGCAGTAAACATCCAGTTGAAATGGTGTGTGCCCTTTGTAAAAAAAAAAGCTCCCTACAAGTTGGATTTACACTAACATGGAGATTGAGACAAGATGTAATTGGTTCATTTATTATCCAATCAACTGATGCCAACTGTGTTTGGTTCAATTACCATCCATTCAAGTGATGATTTAAGTGCTGCAGGTGTACTTGCCATGCATTATTGTTTTCAGACAAAGCCATTCATATTGATGAGAAACGCCATTTGAATACCAATGTGTTCATTGTATTTAAGATTTTTGTTTCAATCTTAATGAATGGTAATGGTACAAGTGCATGTTTTAAGGGAGGTTTTATATTTAAAAATCCCCCGACCACGTAAAAATTGAGTGGTGTGGCGTGCCCAATGATCAATAATTCCGCGCACCAGTGGGTGGCGCGAGCGTCCGGGCGTGGAACTGACATACATGCCCCGCCTTTCGGCCGATCGGCCACGCCCGGGGGCAAGGCGCGGCCTCGGGACATATATGTGGGCTCGAAGGTCGAGCCCGCCCAGTGCTGATGTGCGAGCTTGTAATGAAGTGCTTTCGTTTGTACCATGCGTTGTGGCCTACCTTTTTGGCAAACGAGTTGTGTGTGCACAGCACCACACTGGTGACCCCGACTGGTTCAGCCGTCGCTGACCCCCGAACGCGCCATGGCTACCAACGCCCTCGCCGTCAAACTCCCGGAGTTCTGGGAAGGGCAAGCCGACGTTTGGTTTATGCAGGTCGAAGCTCAATTCCAACTCCGGGGCATCACGGCGGACGAGACCATGTACTACCACGTGGTCGCTGCCCTCGGGCCCGGCACTGCCGCCCGCGTCGTGTCCATCCTTCAGCGCCTGCCGAGCGACCAAAAGTACACGGCGCTCAAACGTCTCCTCCTCGCCACGTTCGGGCTCACGGAGGTCGAACGCGCCGACCGCCTCCTGGACCTTCCAGCCCTCGGTGACACACGACCGTCCGTTCGGATGGATTTTATGCTGTCCCTTCTTGGAGACCAGCGCCCGGATTTCCTGTTCCGAGCACTTTTCCTCTGCCAGCTACCTGTACAGGTGTGCCTCGCGCTGGCCGGTTCAAAAATAACGGAACCCCGCGCCCTGGCCGGAGAGGCCGACAAGTTTTTCGCGGCCTGCGACACGCGGTCGGTGTACGGTGCTGCCGTAGTGGATCCCGGTGCGGAGGCTACAGCGCCCCCTGCTTCCCTCATGGCCGCTGCTACGCCCCGCCCACTACCGCCGCCGCCACCACCAGCGCCGCCGGCACGGCCGACGCGGCCGCCACCACCGCAAACCTGGTGCTACTATCATGCCAGGTTCGGCCGCAAGGCTAGAACGTGCCACCCGCCGTGTTCTTTTGACAGGTCGGGAAATGACCGGGCGCTCACTTGCGGCCATGAGCGTCGGCCATTCCGGCAGCCTCCTGTTCTTCACAGGCACCTCGTCTGGTCGTCGTTTTCTGTGCGACACGGGAGCACAGGGAAGCGTCCTCCCTGCCTCTGCGTCCGACAAGCAAGCCGCGGGCCGGGGCCCCGCTTTGCTTGCCGCCAACGGAACACCCATCTGCACATTCGGGAAGCGTTGCCTCTCACTGCGGTTTGGAGGGCAGCGCTTCCAATGGTCGTTCGTCACCGCCAGCGTGCCAATGGCCCTGCTCGGTGCGGACTTCCTTTGTGCGCATGGGCTGTTGGTGGACGTTAAGCGTCGACATTTTGTCCAGGCCGAAACCTTCAGCTTGCTCGCTTGTTCGCTGAGCAGCTCGTTGAGCAGCTCGCTGAGCGGCTCACCGAGCGGCTTGCCAAGCGGCTTGCTGAATGGTTCCATCCCGGCGAGGTTAGTCTGTACGCTTCCGGCAGCGGATGAGTTTAACCGCCTCCTCACCAGTTTCCCGGCACTCACGCGGCCCACCTTTTCAGCGGTGGCCGTCAAACACGGGGTGTCGCACCATATCCCCACTGTCGGCCCACTGGTCTACGCCCGGGCATGCCGCCTCGACTCCACAAAGCTCGCCATGGCGAAAGCGGAGTTCGCCACGCTGGAGCGGCTGGGCATCGTATGGCGCTCCAACAGCGCATGGGCCTCTCCTCTGCACATTGTGCCCAAGCCCGGCGGCAGATGGCGGCTGTGCGGTGACTACCGCCGGCTCAACGATGCCACCACCCCCGACCGCTACACGGTCCTGCATATTCAAGACTTTTCCGCCCAGTTGGCAAACACGACCTTTTTATCCAAGGTGGACCTCATCCCGGGCTACCACCAGGTCCCCGTATGACCGGACGATGTACCAAAGACGGCCGTCATCACCCCTTTCGGCGTCTTTGAGTTCCTGCGGATGCCTTTTGGGTTGAAAAATGCGGCCCAGGCGTTCCAGCGGCTCATGGACAGCGTCTTGCGCGACTTACCTTTCATCTACGTCTATCTGGACGACATCCTAGTCGCGAGCACGTCCCGGGAGGAGCACCTGCTCCACCTCCGCACGCTCTTCGAACGCCTGGGCCAGCACGGCCTGATAATCAACCCCGCGAAGTGCCGTTTCGGCGTCACCGCCATCGACTTCTTGGGGCACCGCATCACCAGGCACGGGGCCATCCCTTTGCCGGCCAAGGTGGAGGCGGTCAGGAGTTTCCCGTGCCCCCGCATGATCAAGGGGCTCCAGGAATTCCTGGGCATGGTGAATTTTTATCACCGCTTCGTGCCCCACGTCACCCAGCTCCTCCGCCCCCTGCACGAGGCCCTCCGGGGCAAGCTGGACAAAGGTGACATCGCCTGGACGGAGCCGATGGCCGCGGCGTTTGTGGGCGCAAAGCTGGCCCTGGCCAACGCCACCATGCTGGCGCACCCGGCGCCCGATGCGCCGATCGCCCTCACCACCGACGCGTCGGACTACGCGGTGGGCGCAGTGCACGAGCAGTGGGTGAGTGGTGCTTGGCAGCCGCTGGCGTTTTTTAGCGAGCAGCTTCGCCCGCACGAACGCCGCTACAGCACCTTCGACCGCGAGCTGCTCGGGCTCCACCTGGCGGTCCGACACTTCCGCCATCTGCTCGAGGGCCGCCCGTTCACGGCTTTCGTCGATCACAAGCCCCTTGTGTTCGCGATGCTCAAGGTCGCCGAGCCATGGTCAGCCCGGCAGCACAGTCACCTCTCTGCCGTGTCCCAGTACACGACGGACATCCGTCACGTCATGGGTAAAGACAACCCGGTGGCGGATTGCCTTTCCCGGTCCGTCGCACACGCGGTCCACCTCAGGATCGACTATGCCCGGATGGCGGAGGACCAGACCGCCGACCCCGACGTCCAGGCCTTGCGGACCACCGTCACGGGCCTCCGCGTCACCGAGGTGCCGTTCGACGTCGCGGGCACGGCCCTCTTGTGCGACGTCTCCCTCGGCCAGCCTCGCCCCATCATGCCCGCTGGCTGGCAGCGCCCGGTTTTCGACACCATCCACGGCCTGTCCCACCCGGGCACGAAGGCCTCCCAGAAGCTCGTCACGGTGAAGTTCGTCTAGCATGACCTCAGGAAGATCGTCCGCGACTGGGCCAGGACGTGCCTCGCGTGCCAGCACGCAAAGGTCCACCGCCACACCCAGGCCCCGTTGGCCCCGTTTACGGTGCCCGAGCGTCGGTTCGACCACGTCCACGTCGACTTGGTGGGACCTCTGCCCCCCTCGCGGGGGTTCACCCACCTCCTCACCATGGTGGACCGCACCACCCGGTGGCCGGAGGCCGTGCCATTGGCGGCAATGGCTGCAGCTGACGTCGCGCAAGCCTTCATCGCCACGTGGGTTGCCCGGTTCGGTGCCCCCTCGGACATCTCGTCCGACCACGGCCCCCAGTTCACCTCGGAGCTCTGGGGAGTGGTGGCGCAAGGGCTCGGGGTCAAACTGCACTGCACCACGGCCTACCACCCCCAGGCCAATGGCCTGTGCGAGCGCTTTCATCGCTCAATGAAGGCCGCGCTCCGGGCCAGCCTCCGCGACGGCAGCTGGGCTGACAGGCTCCCCTGGGTCCTGCTGGGCCTCAGGACGGCGCCCAAGGACGACCTGCGCGCGTCCTCGGCGGAGCTGGTCTTCGGACAACCGCTGCGGGTGCCGGGCGAATTTATCCCCGACCCCACGGCTCCTCGGTCCACGGCGCAACAGCGCTCCACCCTGCAGGAGAACGCCAGGAGGTTCGCCCCGGTGCCGACTGCACACCACGGTTGCCCGTCCTCCCACGGCGCCCCGGAGCTTCGCATGGCGGAGTACGTTTTCGTCCGGCACGACGCCCACTGGGCACCGCTGCGGCCCCCGTACGACGGGCCCTTCCGCGTGCTGGAGACTGGGGACAAACATTTCACCATGGACATTGGCGGTGCTCCGGACCGTATCTCCATGGACTGCCTCAAGCCGGCCCACCTCGATCTGGACCACCCCCCGCAAGCAGCTCTGCCTCCGTGTCGAGGCTACCCCCCGGCGGTCAGGCCCCCGGCACCCCCCAGCCCCGCCGTCCCACTACCCCCCAGGCCTGCACGCATCGCCAGAGGGCGTTTCGGCTGGGTCATCCGGCTTCCCCGCAAACTCACCCTTCAGGTGCGCGGGAATTCTGGGGGGGCGCGTGTGGCGGGCACAATGATCAATAATTCCGCACACCAGTGGGTGGCGTGAGCGTTGGGGTGTGGAACTGAGATACATGCCCTGCCTTTCAGCCGATCGGCCACGCCCGGGGGCAAGGCGTGGCCTCGGGACATGTATGCGGGCTCGAAGGTCGAGCCCGCCCAGTGCTGATGTGCGAGCTTGTAATAAAGTGCTTTCGTTTGTACCACGCGTTGTGGCCTACCTTTTTGGCCAACGAGTTGTGTGTGCACAGCACCACAGTGACTTGATTCTTGAGTGGCTCGACACCTCATCGCATTGTTCTCATGGTTGCCCATGTGATGGAGTGGAGACTTGTCCAGGATTGGTTCCTCGCCAGGGAAATGTTCACGACCAAGTGTTGTGAGCAACTAAACACTCTGTTACCACCCCTAAAAACCTGCCCCAAAACCCCGGCCCTAAAACCTGCAAATCCCAAAACCCACCCCTAATACCCTAAAACCTTAAACCCTGCCCCTAAAACTCCCCAAAACCTAAAACCTGCCCCTAAAATCCCAAACACCCCTAAAACCTACCCCGAGACCCCGAAACCCCGCCCCTAAAACCTCCAAAACCTAAAACCTGCACCTAATACCCTAAAACCCTAAAACCCTGCCCTGAAAACCCCCTAAAACCTAAAACCTGCCCCATAAATCCCAAACCCCCTAAAACCTGCCCCTAATACCCCAAACCCTGCCCCTAAAACTCCCCCAAAACCTAAAATCCGCCCCTAAAACCCAAAACTCACCTAAACCCTGCCCCCAAAACATCCAAAACCTAAACCTTGCCCCTAAGACCCCCAAAACCTAAAACCTACTCTTAAAACTCGAAACCCCCCTAAAACCCTAAACCCTCCTAAAACCTGCCCCTATAACCCCCAAGCCCCTAAAACGCCTAAAACTACCCCTAATGTCTGCCTGCACCACCACCACCCCTAAAATTCAAATAATATACGAGATGAACTTCTTGACCTGACATTCAATGAGATGTCATATCTACAGATTTTGAGGGAAAAAAATAATCCAATTAATTGGTGGACTTAAGATTAAAGATGTGCCTGATTTAATGTATTATCATAGAATGGAATGTGTGACGATGTGAAAAAAGTTTGATTAATGATGTTGCATTGATTGGTTGATTGACTGACGGAGGCAACCGAGGTAGTGGATCTGCTGATGTGAATCTACAGTGCATTCAGAAAGTATTCAGACTCCTTTACTTTTTTCACATTTTGTTATATTGCAGCCTTATGCTGAAATCGTTTAAATTCATTTTTTCCCTCATCAATCTACACTCAATACCCCATAATGACAAAGAGAAAACAGGATTTTAGAAAGTTTTGCAAATTTGTTAAAAAGAAACAACTGAAATATCACATTGACATAAGTATTCATACCCGTTGCTATGACACTTGAAATTCAGCTCAGGTGCCTCCCCATTTCTCTTGATCATCGTTGAGATGTTTCTACACCTTCATTGGAGTCCACCTGTGGTAAATTCAATCGATTGGACATGATTTGGAAAGGCACACACCTGTCGATATAAGGTCTCACAGCTGACAATGCATATCAGAGCAAAAACCAAGCCATGAGGTCGAAGGAACTGCTATGCCTGCAGAGCTCAGAGACAGGATTGTGTCGAGGCACAGATCTGGGGAAGCCTATAAAAAAAAATCTCTGCCGCATTGAAGGTTCCCAAGAGCACAGTGGCCTCCATCATTCTTAAACGGAAGAAGTTTGGAACAACCAGGGCTCTTCCTAGAGCTGGCCTCCCGGCCAAACTGAGCAATCGGGGGAGAAGGGCCTTGGTAAGAGAGGTGACCAAGAACCCGATGGTCACTCTGGCTGAGCTCCAGAGATCCTGTGTAGAGATGGGAGAAACTTCCAGAAGGACAACCATCACTGCAACACTCCACCGATCTGGGATTTAGGGCAGAGTGGCCAGACGGAAGCCTCTCCTCAGTGAAAAACACATGAAAGCCCGCTTGGAGTTTGCAAAAAAGCACCTAAAGGACTCTCATACTGTGAGAAACAAGATTCTGTGGGCTTTCATGTGTCTTTCACTGAGGAGAGGCTTCCGTCTGGCCACTCTGCCCTAAATCCCAGATCGGTGGAGTGTTGCAGTGATGGTTGTCCTTCTGGAAGTTTCTCCCATCTCCACACAGGATCTCTGGAGCTCAGCCAGAGTGACCATCGGGTTCTTGGTCACCTCTCTTACCAAGGCCCTTCTCCCCCGATTGCTCAGTTTGGCCGGGAGGCCAGCTCTAGGAAGAGTCCTGGTTGTTCCAAACGTCTTCCATTTAAGAATTATGGAGGCCACTGTGCTCTTGGGAACCTTCAATGCAGCAGATTTTTTTTCTTGGCTTCCCCAGATCTGTGCCTCGACACAATCCTGTCTCTGAGCTCGGCAGGCAGTTCCTTCGACCTCATGGCTTTGTTTTTGCTCTGATATGCATTGTCAGCTGTGAGACCTTATATAGACAGGTGTGTGCCTTTTCAAATCATGTCCAATCAATTGAATTTGCCACAGGTGGACTCCAATCAAGGTGTAGAAACATCTCAAAGATGATCTAGAGAAATGGGAGGACCTGAGCTAAATTTCAAGTGTCGTAGCAAAGGGTATGAATACTTATGTGAATGTGATATTTCAGTTTTTTCTTTTTAATAAATTTGCAAAACTTTCTAAAATCCTGTTTTCTCTTTGTCATTGTGGGGTATTGAGTGTAGATTGATGAGGGAAAAAATGAATTTAAACGATTTCAGCATAAGGCTGCAACATAACAAAATGTGAATAAAGTGAAGGGGTCTGAATACTTTCTGAATGCACTGTATGACCGAGGTTGTGGATCCGCCATTTGAAGAGGACCTGGGCTGAGTGTGCCAAATGTAATCGTTTCGGACCTCGATGCTATGACGCATATTTGTACAGACATTTACATTTACCGACCCACAGGATCCTATTTTGTGGATATCATTTCATGTTCCATTTAATTTACTGAACAGGTTTTTACAACCTTGTTTTGGGAACATTAATAGAGGCCAAAACAACTTACTAACTGGACTACGAATGCCTATTGAATGTTCTTGTAAAGTACGTTGGGACTCTGAAAGGTGTAAAGTTGAAAGGTGTAACGTGAGTTGACATATTATTGTTTTAATTGAGATCACCGTTTCATAAATGTCATACAAATCTGAAACTGTGTTCATCAATATTCCTATCACTTTATCTTGAGTTTTCATTAACAGCAATTCATGTGATGTGAGATGGATGTATTTATGATACAAGAAACACCGGCTCCCTTCATGAGCATTGGCAGGTCGTCGTCGTCCCCACCTTAGGGGGCTGGGGAATTTTACCTTCGCCAGAGGAGAGGGCATTGCATTTGGGTCTTTGTCTGTCTGTTTGTCCGCACAGAATAAATATGATAACCTCTGCAACCGTTGCTCCGATCGACAGGAAATTTTCACCATAGGTGCAACTCCACCTGTATAATTTTTTTAATGATAATTATGACGCCATAGGGCACGTGGTTCAGCCGCCATCTTGGAAAAAAACAAAAAAAATTGCACCTCAATATCTCCGAAAGCGCTGCATATAGTCAGGGAATATTGCAAAAATCTGGGAACAAATTCCTTACCAAGAAATTTCTTCACCAGTGTTTGTAAGGGTGTCCACTAACACATTTCAAAAAGTTGAAATTCAAGTTCCCTAGAGGAACCCGTGACAGGGGTCAACAGGGGTCAATTACCTTTTTTAAGATAAAATTTTTCTTATATTTACATTCTGGGTCACTTTGGGTAAAAATTAACTTTTCTGGTCTACAATTCGTCTTCTAGGTAGATACCCCTTCGTTTCATTTTTCTGAAAGTTTCCAGCAAACTGCCCAAGATATGCAGCCTTAATGTATTATAAGTAAAACATTCTGGTATTTATAAAATTGAAACTATGAAAGGTCACTGACCTTTATTGTTTTCCCTTATTGTAACAATTGTCAGCTGATGAAGCAACTCGAAACTTCTCCTAGATACAAGGAGACCTTCGAAAGTTTCACTGCTCACGGGAATCACGTTGTCCGTTACTCTTGCCATGATTGGTCTGGCACCTGGTGTGACATCTGTATCGAGCAGAAACTGATGAAGGGGGCCAAGTCAGAAGGTGGTTTGAGCAGAGGGAGGATGAAGAATAGTGATTCTGGCCACAAGTGCTGGGTACAAACCCTCAACGACTTCTCCGATGTCAACCAGCGCATGGAGGAAGGTGCCAAGAAACATGGTCCACTCCACAAAGACATTGCCAAAACTCGGATGAAGCGAGACGCTGAAGCGATTGGACTTGCCCTGAAGTGGTTGGAGGAGAACAATCCCTTCGACCACGATCGAGACAAGCATTTGCTTGTATCCTTCTCAACAGGATTCACGAGCACTGCAGATGACACAGTCAATGCTGAGAGAGCGGCTGAAGTAGGGAGGGAGATGCAGATAAAGCTGGACGGAAAGCCAGTGACATCGACCATGCAGGTGAAGTTCAAGGTACAGGCCCTGTCATCGCTCAGAAAGATTCCCAAGGTCAATGAGAAGAAGAATCACCTAAACTCACTCAAGTTGTTCAACCGACTGATAATTTTCGCCCAACGGCATATGACAGTCGAGACAAGCTTAAAGTATGAGCTGACTCCCTTCCCCTTGTCCTTGTTCAGCAACAAAGATCAGAAAATGAACAAGGCGAACAAGGCAGGCTTTTCCAAGACTAACCTGAAGGAGTTGACCGATCCGCTTGACCTCACTGACCAAGCCTGCTCCAGTCTGGTGGTTGATGGTGGATGGCTTCTCTACATGGTGAAGTGGGAACAAGGTCAGACTTGGCAGGAGATTGCCGACAGTTACCTGAGCTACTTGCAGTGTCTCGGCCGTCGGTCTCAGAAGATCACTGTTGTCTTCGATGGCTATAACAGCTCGCCAAAAGATCAAGACCACATCCGGCGTACCAAGAACTCCTGCTGTGATCTACAGATTCGACCGGATATGATACATTTGACACCAAAGGCAAAGTTCATGGACAACACTCATAACAAGAGTAAGCTCATCCATCTCCTCTCTTCAACATTCCGGAAATGTCAGATCACCGTGGAGCAGTGTGACAATGATGCTGACACTTCGATTGTGAGAGCGGCACTGGCTGCTGCTACAGATGACTCTGTTGAGGTCAGTAAAATTTTGTGTAGGTATTTTACTTACATAAACTACGATTACTTTTGATTTGTTTCTGTGTTGATAAAACAAAACAAAAAAACCTTGACATTGGCACATATAAAACTAATTAACTGAGTTAAATAAAAAAGAAGAGACAATGTTTTTTTGGTTTTTTTTGGCAAATGCAAATGTTGTGCTGCACTGGGCATCAGTAAACACATGATCGTCATTTTTGTAACGTCAATTGTATTTTGATGTGCCACATTGTTATGAAAGTGCATTTATCCTCAGAAAAGAAGAGTAGCATAGTTAAATAACTTTTCAATTGTTAAGTTCACCGTGTTTGCAAAATTCAAGACGCTTTGCTCATATCTTATTCTATTTTCAGGTGCGGGCGGAAGACGCGGACGTGCTGATAATGCTGGTACACCATAGCTCAAGCACCAACCATCCACTCTTCTTAACCACATCGAAGGGCTCTTACGATGTCAGGAGGATCCGAGAAGCTCTCTCTGAAAGACAGAGGCGGTACCTGCTCTTTACTCACGCCTTCACCGGTTGTGATACGGTTTCTGCAATCGGGGGCCACGGGAAAACGCCTCTATTTGACAGGTTTTGTGCAAAGGACATTGATGAACATATGGACATCTTCCTTGACGTACGGGCTACTAAGGACGTGGTGATCGGGGCTGGTATTGCGATTTTCCAGCACATTTACCATGAATCAGGTACTACTTTGGGTGCAATTCGATACAACATGTTCTCGCGGAGGACGGCGGCCAGGCTGATCAAACCAGAGACTCTACCTCCAACAGAGGGTGCAGCTGCACAGCATTCTCTCCGTGCCTATCTCCAAACCCGGGACTGGATGCTGCTGCAGAGCATGTCTTTGGACCCCAGTGACTATGGATGGACGGTAGGGGTTCGTGGTTATGAGCCAGTTCCAACAGTAGACCCCATGGCTCCTGAGGAGCTGCTCCGGTTCACGACCTGCAATTGTGCTGGAGATTGCAGCAACCGGCGGTGCAACTGCAAGAAGAATGGTGTCAAGTGTATCTCAGCATGCGGAAGTTGTACAGGCATTACATGTATGAACTGTATCCCTGATGATGTAGATTCTGGAGAAGACTCAGACCTCGACTCCTGAGGTATTTGACATTGTGGAGCAGTATCGATTTAAACCCTTACACGAAAGCGGACGAACCGATGGTAAACCGATTCCGGATTCCCAGTAACGGTTATTACAATTTATGTTACAATAAGGGAAAACAATAAAGGTCAGTGACCTTTCATAGTTTCAATTTTATAAATACCAGAATGTTTTACTTATAATACATTAAGGCTGCATATCTTGGGCAGTTTGCTGGAAACTTTCAGAAAAATGAAACGAAGGGGTATCTACCTAGAAGACGAATTGTAGACCAGAAAAGTTAATTTTTACCCAAAAAATGACAAAATATTATTATTTTTTGCTCAAAATTGTGTAAACTTTTTAACATATTGATTTGTTTTAGGTATCACCATGTCAGATATATGTTCTTAGCTTTAAAATGAGCCTACTTTGAATAATTTTGATGCTTCCTGTCGGATACTGTGACCCAGAATGTAAATATAAGAAAATTTTGATCTTAAAAAAGGTAATTGACCCCTGTTGACCCCTGTCACGGGTTCCCCTAGGGGACCTGAATTTCAACTTTTTGAAATGTGTTAGTGGACACCCTTACAAACACATTGGTGAAGAAATTTCTTGGTAAGGAATTTGTTCCCAGATTTCCCAGATTTCTGATAATATTCCCTGACTAATAGAAAAAATTGAGACATGGCTCATTGTAAAGAACTCTCCATGTGGAATAACATCTGTTGATGATGATGTCATAGTTGCCTTTATTATGACGTCATAATTCGACAAGTACAAAACTTCATCCGATCAAGATGAAATTTATTGAGCCTAATCTAGAGATAAATTGGTGGAGAAAAAAATAGTGATGACGTCATCGGTCACGTGGTTCGGCCGCCATATATGTTTTAACACAAAAGCCCTACAAACCACTGAAAACAGATCCTGGCATGGGTCTGCAATCTCTGATTGCTCTTTCTTGTTTTTTCTTGTGCCCTGAACTGACCCTGGGTACTACCAACATGTACACAAAACTCGGTATGGATCGGGCAAGCTGTGTTTTTAGCTCACCTGGAGCGAAGTTCAGATGGCGCGTTGTCCGTCCGTCAGTCCATCCGTCCGTCCGTCAGTAAACACTTGAAACTTCTTCTCCGGAACCATTGATGGGATTGCGACCAAATATGGCACAAATTATATTTGGTGTGTTGTGACTAAAGTTACAGTTTGTTCTCAGCATTAAAAAAAAAAATCGGGGTCTAAGGGGTCTACTGGGGGTCAAAGTACATCCCGGTTTGCCCCCTAAATAGCAATTTACTTTTTCTTCTGAAACTACACACAATATTTCGATGAAACTTGACCACAACCTTCATCACCCATGATATATCAAAGTTTGTTCATGGCATAAAAAAAAAAATCGACCCGTGAGGGGTTGTATAGGGGTGTTGTCCCTGAAAATAGGTATTTGCTTTTTTCTCAGAATATACACATGCGATTCTGATGAAACGTGACCACAACCATAAGCACCCATGTTGTACCAAAGCTTGTGGACACCATTTTAAAAAATCGAGCCGTGAGGGGTCTACTTGGGGATGCCCCCCAAAATAGGTATTTGCTCTTTTCTCTGAAACTATATACACAATTTCAATAAAACTTCACAACAACCTTCATCACCCATAATGTACCAATGTTTGTTCAAGGCTTTAGGAAAATTGGGGACTGAGGATGTATTTCAGGGGGGGGGGCTTGCCCCCAAAATAGGTATTTTTGTTTTGTTTGTTTAAAGTCTTATGATTATGTTAGTATGATTCTACATGCTGACCTGTCTTCTAGAAACCATTCAAATTGGTTTAAAATACCTTCAGTCAGTGTAGTATACTGTTTGTTCTACCAGCTGCGTGCCAGGGGTTTTGCCCCTATGTTTTTCTATGATTTTCAGACATACTTAATTACATACTGTTACAGACGTGGCTTAGATGTTATTTACCGAGCGGTTTTGGTATGACCACGTCTGCACAAGTTACCCGATTATACCCGAACGTCGACTAATCGCGCTACGCTAGATCAATGAAGGAAAAGACACACAGCTGGGATTCAAATGACACGACACCAGGGTTCAGTTCTCAAGACCTCCGGAGGAGGTTATATTGTTACGGAAGGTTAGATTACAAGGACGAGAGGTACAGCATAGAAAGACAAGCACTTAGACACACTCTTATATTATTCCCAACAGACGACAGATAAACGGGACAAAAGGCTGACTCACACGGGGTTTGATGGCTAGGAAAGGCAGGATCGATGGCTCCAGGTGCACCTGGGCTCAAAGGTCAGAATCGACTCGGTCCGGTCCAGAGATGCGGGGAGGTATTCAGCGCTCGGAGATGGTGACTTGTCTGCTCAAGCTGGGGGCGCATCTCACCTCACATCCGGTGAGTCCTTCGTATATCCGGCGGGGAGTGACACGCCCTCGGCTCGTTAGCTCCGCCTCGTGGAATCGGCACGTTGCTTCTCATTGGGTGCGTGCGGGGGGTTTACCAGGCTCCGCCCTTGACGGGGGACTGACAAGGAGCCCCTTCGTGGTAACCCCGTGGAGCGCATGGTCCGGCGCGCATTGTCAATGGCGGCTAACCGAGCCGGTGTGATGACGCACACTCCCCCCGCGCAGCGTCGTTGTTGTTGTAATTGTTGTTGTAGTTGTAGTTGTAGTTGTTGTTGTAGTTGTTGTTTGGGGAAGAAGATGGAAGGAGGTATGGGAAAGGTCCTAAACTCACTACTGGTGCCATATAATCACATTCTGGTGCAACGAAGAGTCATAATTAATGGAAACGAGTCCTTAACTGACATAGACTAAGAATAACTAGCAAGATGTCCGAAAGTTGTCTACGTGTGATGCGGTGGACCTGGGCACGACATTTAATGGGGGAAAAAGGGGAAGGTCGGCTCTACTGATTGTTGTTTACAGACAATGGGACTAGGGAATGGGGGATTGGGGATAGTTGGGGAGTATTGGGGAAATAGGGGAATATTTACAAGCGGATATGGAGGCCAAATTCCATATTCGCAACAATACATACACACGTACATGCATACATACACACATACATACACACAAACATACATACACACATACACACAAACATAAACACATACATACATACACATATACTCACACACACACATATACATACAAACATACATACATTCACACACATAGATACATACATACATACATACTGTATACAAACACACCCATACATACATAGATACACACACATACATACATACATACATACATACATTCATACATACATACATACATACATACATACATACATACATATTGTTACGTTTGTGGGGGTAGAGATGAAATACCTGAGTGAAGTCAGGAATGTATAGTTTGGCATGGACCGAGTGCTGCAAAGAAGAAGAAACCCCATGTATTAAGTAGGGAATCTGTAGACCATAAGATCGTATATGTGTCTCCATATAAGGGGTGGCGCTATGCTAATTAGGTTGGGCTTAAGGATAATTCCCAGTGTGTAATTGCCCCTGTGGTTTTTTCCCTCTGTTTCATTTCATCAAAACTCGGCCAGCCAAACAATCTGCCCCATTGTTACAACAATGGCCATTAAACAAACATTGCCAACAGCACCCGCACATTCCATCGGACAAGTAAACCCCACCCAACCACCGCCGACGTCATCCGAGCATTCCCAAATGGCGCCTAGACTCCGCCTTGAGGACTCGTAATGGAGAAACCACGCCGAGCTTCATGACTGGTTAAGGAGCCATGGGATGATGTAACAGGACGTCAGGTTTGGTCGGCGAGTGATGTCAGCGAGGGGCAAAGGAGGGTGCACCCTTCCCCCTCTTTCTCTGTCCTGGGATGCGTGGTGAGCGGGTGCATTTTTGGCTCTCTCTCAAACTGGCTTCGTGACGGCTGCCCTTCGTGCCGTGTGCACCTGAGAGAAACATCGGAGCTGTGGGGAAGCTTTTGTGGAAAACTCCCATCGTAAGGAGGAGCAATAAGGCGATGGCTCGGGGAGCTCGTAGCGCTTTGGATGGAGAGGTGAGCGAAAGAGGACCACCTGTACGAGTTGCCTCGCGTTAGTGGCGTTGTGGAGAGCGAATCCGCACCAGCTTGTGCATTTCCTGCGCGGTGGTTCGAGACGACCCCACCAAGTGCTCGCCGAGACCATAGTTAAGTGCTGGCCGGCAGAAACATTATTTATTTTTACTTTCGTTTTCCCCTTGTTTGTATACGAGTCTGACTGGAGGCGCCTCAATATAGGAATTAGTTTTACTTTACCTTTCGTTTTGTTATCCTTATATTATTTTCATTAAATTCATTATTTGTTCCAGTTTACTTCCTTGTCATGTCCGTTTACTTGTTTGTGGGTTCGAGTCACTAAACCCTGTGGCGGCCGTTTGATCAGTTAAGGCTTCGGGCTTCTCCTGCGTGCGTCAAAGATAATCCCGCCAAGTTTCATTAATTATATGCCTCGGAGTTAAAGCAACGTTCGGCTATCTGTCCAAGGCTGATCTTCATCAGCTACAGACGTGACAATACATACATACACATACACACATACATACATACATACATACATACCATGACAATTACAACTACATATGGGCAGGGTACAGCCCGAAGTGGAGATCGGTTTCTGAGGTTTGGGACATGGAATGTAGGGCAATGACAGGGAGATCAGGAGAAGTGGTGGAAGTATTGATCAGAAGAAGAGTGGACATATGTTGTGTGCAAGAGACGAGATGGAAGGGAAGTGGTGTGAGAATGGTGAAGGGTAGGCAGGGACAGAAATACAAGTTTGTGTGGCAAGGGTGCCCGGAGGGCGTGAATGGTGTTGGTGTCCTGTTTTCTGAGGAGTTTGTAGACAGTGTTGTCTAGTTTGTAGACAGTAGACTCTAGTGTGACTAGAGTGAGTGACAGGTTGATGATGGTGAAAATGATGATTGGAAAGCTCTTGGTGAACGTCATCTCGGGATATGCTCCGCAGGTTGGTCGGAGCGATGAAGAGAAGGACAAGTTCTGGTGTGCGATAGAGAAGCTGATGGAAAACGTGAAAGATGAGGAAGTTGTTGTGGTAGGAGGAGACCTAAATGGACATGTGGGAAGGGGTATGGATGGTTTTGAGGGAGTTCATGGGGGTTACGGATATGGTGTGAGAAATGGAGAAGGTGAAAGGATTTTGGAGTTTGCTGATGGAGCTGATTTGTTGATTTGTAATACTCAGTTCCAGAAAGAGGATAATAAGCTTGTTACATACACGTCAGGTGGGTCGACGACAACCGTTGACTACCTGATGGTGCGTAGGCGAGATAGGGGGCACCTCCGGGACACAAAGGTGATCCCGGGGGAGGAGGCTGTTTCACAGCACCACTTGGTTGTCTGCGACATAAGGGTGAAAGGTGTGAGGAGAGCTCGGCGGGTGAAGTACCAACCGAGAATGAAGGTGTGGAGGTTGAAAGAGGTGACAGTAAGGGAGGCATTAAAAGAGAGGCTGAGTAGGGTAGAGGATGATGTGGTTGAGCTTGAACGTGGTTGGATGTCAATGAAAGATAGTCTGCTGGGAGCCGTTGGTGAGGTGTGTGGATGGCCAAAAGGACCACCGAGGCACTCAGAAACATGGTGGTGGGATGAGGAAGTTGGAAAGAGGATTGACGAGAAGAGGAAGAAGTTCAAGCAGTGGCAGAAGGCGAAGGGTAGGGGAGCAGAAAAAGCAGAGCATGAAAGTTATAAGGCAGCCAAGAAGGCTGCAAAGAAAGAGGTAGCAAAAGCGCAGGAGGCAAGTAGGAAAATGTTCGGAGAAAGCTTGGATTCGGAAGAGGGTCAGAGAGCGATATTCAGGATTGCAAAGCAGATAGCGAAAGAGAGGTGTGATGTGATGGGGGTGAGTTGCTTGAAGAATGAAGTGGGACAAATCGTTGTGGACCCAGATGGAATTAAGGGAAGATGGAAAAGATATATGGAAATGCTGTTGAATACAGAGAATGAATGGGATGGCAACATAGCGAGTAACCCAGTTTTAGGACCGGCAGAGAAGATAACTGAGAAGGAAGTTGAGGAAGCGATAAAAGCAATGAAGAGTAGAAAAGCGGGAGGGCCGACGGGAGTTGTGGGAGATATATTGAAGGCAGCAGGAAGTTGTGGTGTGAAGAGAATGACAGAGATCTGTAATCTGGTGGTGAAAGAAGGCCACATTCAAGTGGAATGGGAACTGAGTACCCTCGTCCCTCTATACAAGGGGAAAGGTGACCCACTGGAGTGTGGCTCGTACCGAGCGATAAAGTTATTGGAGCACGGAATGAAGGTATTGGAAAGGGTGTTGGAGAGGAGGATAAGGAAGAAGGTGAAGATCGACGAAATGCAGTTTGGATTTATGCCAGGAAGAGGAACGACAGACGCGCTCTTTATTGTGAGGCAATTGCAGGAGAAGTCCATGGAGAAGAGGAAGAAGTTGTTTCTTGGGTTTGTTGATCTGGAGAAAGCATTCGATAGGGTTCCACGTGAAGTATTGACATGGGCATTGAGGAAGTTAGGAGTGGAGGAATGGTTGATCAGAGTAGTGATGGCAATGTACAAAAGAGCGTGCACAGCTGTAAGGATAAAGGACGGGAACAGTGGTGAGTTTGAGGTGACCGTGGGAGTGCATCAGGGTCGGTACTAAGTCCACTACTATATGTGGCTGTGATGGAGGTGCTGGCTCAGAACGTAAAGGAGGGTTTACCGTGGGAGTTGTTGTAAGCAGATGATCTGGTGTTGATTGCGGAAAGTATGGATGGACTGAAGGAAAAGATGAACAAGTGGAAGGAATGTATGGAGACAAAAGGTCTGAAGGTGAATATAGGAAAGACGAAGGTGATGGCAAGTGGTAAAGCATTTGGTGAGGTGGAAAGAACTGGGAAGTGGCCATGTGCTGTGTGCAGGAAGGGTGTCGGAGTGAACTGCATTCAATGTACAATGTGCGCTGAGTGGGTTCATCAAAAATGTAGTGGTCTGAGAGGGTCATTTACCAGTGTGGCAGCTACATTCAAATGTAAGGTGTGCACAGAGGGAGCTGCAGATGGAGGAAATGTTGAGTTGGATATTGGAGACGGCGTGAAGCTGGAAGGTGTGAAAACATTTTGCTACCTCGGAGACATGCTGAATGGAGAAGGTGGATAAGACTCGGCAACGGTTGCAAGAGAGAGATGTGCATGGAAGAAGTTTTGGGAACTGAGTGGCTGGTGCTGATGAGGAGGGGGTGTGTCGTTGAAGCTGAAGGGAAAGGTGTATGCTGCATGTGTGAGAAGTGTTATGATTTATGGGAGCGAGACATGGGTAATGAATGTAGAGCAGAAACGAAGGCTGGAAAGGGTGGAAATGGGAATGGTTCGGTGGATGTGCGGAGTATCGTTGAGAGAGAGGAAGACAAATGATGAATTGCGAAAGATGATGGGAATACAGCCTGTGATTGATGTTGTGAAGAGGAACAGGTTGAGATGGTTTGGTCATGTGTTGAGGAAGGATGAAAGTGACTGGTTGAGAAGAGTGATGGAAATGAATGTACAAGGAAGTAGAGGACGGGGAAGACCGAGAAAGACTTGGCTAAAGATGGTGGAAGAATAAATGTGGGCAAGGGGGTTAACAAGGGGAGATGCAGAAAATAGGGCAAAATGGGGAAGATTGTCATGGGGACCGCAAGGCTAACCCCCGCTCTAACAGGGAAAATGGCCTTAAAATGCCTGTTGTTGTTTGTTGTTGTATACATACATACATACATACATACATACATACATACATAGAGAATTGTCTTATTTAATATAGTAGGACAAACTCAGTCAGCTGGCTATATGTCATTCAATATAAGGATTGTTTGGAAAATCAGGTCAAAATACTTCAATTTATCATTTATGTCATGCCACATTGGAAGGGTTTATCCATCTGGTAAAAATGCTTTCAGTGTATTCCTCATTGTTTTGACACTTGTTCTATCTGTAGCCTTGTTAATCAGATGTTAGTCATCCTTCTGGCATAAATAAACGGAAATTCAGGTCAATTTTCCAAACTGAGAACAATGTAACATTTATCGAAATTTTCACTTTGATAAAAAAAAATCACCATTAAACATAAAATACAACGCCATTTTCCCAGCATTTGATGTGCAGGCAGTTGAATCTTTGTTTGTCCCTGAATGGCTGGGTAATGTCAACTACTTTTCACAACCAATCAGGGACCAACAGAGGCACGTCTTGGCTGCCTCCACATAAATTACTGAGCTATTCACAAAACTGGCTTAATTAAGCTGGATTAATTAATAACCTGGATTAATTTTTTAAACATAATATAACCAAAAGTGAAAAAGACAACAATCAGACGTGCTGTAGATATTCACCATTTTCGAAATTTTAGATTGGTTTCTATTTATTGACATTCTTTAGCCAGAAAGTAGGAAGGCAGGAATTTGCATTTTGCTCTGGGTACCTGCCCTTGTAAAAAATAGGGGCAAAATAGGAGAAAAATATCTGGGGAATGATATTCTTTTCCTATTTTCTGCATATGAAAAAATATATTTTAAATAGTGAGTTTTGGAACGAAATATAGAAAAAAAAATAGGAGAAAAATACATATTAAATAGCCTCCTTTAAAAAATGGAGAAAAGATCGGAGAAAAATGTATTTTAAAGTGTTTTGAAACAAAAAAGAAATTGGAAAAAAATAGGAAAATATATTTTAAACCGCCAGTTTTGAAACAAAAAATAGGAAAAAATAGGAGAAAAATATATTTTAAATAGCCAGTTTTGGAAAAAAATAGGAAAAAAGGAGACAATTCTATTTTAAATAGCCAGCTTTGGAATAAAAAATTGGAAAAAAAAATAGGAAAGGATAACCTATTTTTATGATGTGTTATGGAGAAAAATAGTTTTTAAATAGCCCTGGAATACTAAAAATATAATAAAAACAAGTACAGATAAATTCAAAGTACACTGCTCCCTTGCCAAATAAATAAATAACATCCTTATTCATGGCATTGCCGGAGCGCCTTATTAAGCGCCGGCAATACCGCCATGCAGCGCATAGAGAAGGTATTGGGAGGGAGAGGTGTACAATAATTGATTGATTAATTCAGGATTTTTCAGCGCATAGACATTGATTTTAATTGTGCAATTAAAATAAATATATAATGATCGTAAAATAATTAATTTCTTCATCAATTGGCTAATAACATACCTAAACCACCAGTGTTTCATCCGAATCTGTAACTTTTTGAAAACTAATTAAATAACTAATTAATCTAAAATTAAATAATTAATCGATTAATTAAATAATCAATAAATTATTAATTGCTTAATCAGTAAATCCAAAATATCCTTTATATCCACGTCACTTGGTCACTGTGATGTCCAAATATCAGCTTCCTAGCTCATAAGGTGCTTGAGATATTTCCCAGATGAGAAAGAAAATAAATAAGTGATTAATAACTAAAATAAATAAATAATAATCGTAAAATAAATAAATTATTAATCAATTGGCTAATAGAATAATATAATAAATAAATTATTAATCAATTGGCTAATAGAATACCTAAACCACCACCGTTTCATCCCAATCTGTAACTTTAAAAAATGATTAAGTAATTAATCGAATAATTAAATAATTAATCGATTAATTGATTAATCAATAAATCAAAAATACCCTTTACAGCCAAACAACTTGGTCATTGTCGTGTCCAAATATCAGCTTCCTCACTCAAAAGGTGCCTGAGATATGAGAAAGGAAATAAATAAGTACTTAATTAATAGATAATGACGTCATGCAGCGCCTGCAGATGGCATGGGAAAGAAGTGGTGCACTTGCACAATAGCCAAATAACAGGGGAAATATATATTTTGCTTGCTTCAAATCGACTAGGGTGTGCGCAAAGGTCTAATGTCCGCAAACGATTCCATGATACATTTGTATTAACCACAAAACACAAATTACTGATAAGTGTATAAAAATGTATTATTATCTAAATCGCAAGACATGGCAGTTTACATACAGTCAGATCCCTCTTTACTGAGAATTTAATGTTTTGAATTCAAAACATGCACCAACTGAGCCATACAATGCTCACAAACAATTATTGAAGTCACTACAGAATGTGCAGGTGAGCCAGGAAGTAATTAATGACACATTAAGTGACAAAAACACTCCGGTGAGTGAGTAAAGACAGGTGTGAAGCTGAACATTAAGGCTCATAATGGTTTTGAATGAATGACAATGTTATCACAGGTGGGTGAAAATAATTTCATTTTGTCAGCCTATTTCAACAAATCCCACAATGATGGGATATCCCAAATCCCCAAAATCCATAAAATTTGATTTGGGACCAATTTCCAATTTTTTTTCCCCCATTGCTATGGTAGGGATAGAGCAACGTCCCAAGTTGGTGTCTCAGCACATTCCCAGAAGTCTAATTATGTCTCGTGAAGAAATGATGCGTCAAAAGCTCAGATGGTTCCAGAGACGTCTTGCTGTGAACCAATCAAAAGCATTAGCCTGGCGATATAGCCCTTTCAATTGTGACATTAATTTACTTGATGTAAGTTCAAACTCACACCCAAGGAGATGCTCAGACGAAGGAGCAGTGGCAGCACATTTATGAAAATGCATTAATTAATTAATTTACAAACTGCACACATATTTACAATCACGATTCCCATCATTCCTCCAAAGTCATAGCGGATTGAAAGTCAGAGTCAAGTTACAACTACTTGAAAATCACAATAATAAATGTTAGTTTTTCATTAATCATCCACTTTCTAAACTCCCCCTTCACACGTCCCCTCCTAAACTCCCCCTTCACCCCTCCCCTAAACTCCCCCCCCTCACCTCTCCCCTTCTAATCTCCCCCTAATATATTTCTCCAATTCTCCCCTCTCACCCCTCCTCCTCAAAGCTGCCTCCTCCCCACTTCCTCTCCCTTCCATCACAAACCTCCACCTCCTCCAACCTTCGACTTTGCTCTGCCCCCCCCCCCCCCCATTTCAAACAACACCTCACTGTGCCTTATCCCCTCACCATCAAACCGTTTGTCCTCCTCATCCTTCCCTTTCTCTTAACTCTTTTTCAATCTCCGACACACTATCAACAGCTCTCGCTACCTCCCCCTCTCATCCTTTATCTGACCCTACCCCTCCCCTCCCCTGTCTTGTACCCGATGCTCCCCCTTCCTCTTCCTTAACGGTATGGACCTCAAACATCCGGGGCCTTCGCTCAAACCTGATTGATCTCTCCAGACAGGTTGCTTCTGACAAACCAGACGTAATCTGCTTCACAGAAACTTTCCTCCTTCAAGTGGAACATGTCTTTCAATCCTGACAAATCTCACACTCTTACGATGAATCTCCGAAAAGACCGACTGGAAAACCCTCCCATCTACTTTCTCAACAATCCTCTCCAAGAAGTTCTGTCGCTCAAGCCTTTGGGTCTCACTATCTGCCATGATCTTTCCTGGGAAAAACACATTTCCAAGCTGGCCTCCAAAGCCAGTCGCCGAATGAGCATCCTCCGTTGGGTGAAGTCCTTCATTAGCACCTCTGAGCTCCTCACCACATACAAGGCTTCCATCCGCATCTCAATGGAATACTGCTCTCCCCTCTGGGCCGGTGCTCCTGCCTCACACCTAGCTCGGCTTCACGCTGTTGAAACCAAAGCTTTCAGAATCATTGGAATCTCCCGCGATGAAGCTAACTCCGAGGGCCTTTCACTCACTCACCGCAGGCAGGTTGGTGGTCTTTCTGTCTTCTACCGACTCCTATCTGGCCTTGCTCCCCCAGCTTTGTCTGTGCTCTGTCCCCCAAATATTCCTACAGGACGCACAAGATCTGCCTGCAACCCTCTTATGGTTAAACTGCCAAAATCAAGACTCTCTATTCACCTTCACTCTTTCGTTCCTCTTTTCTCAACGCCTCTGGAACAAATCTCTCACTCTCTTCAACCCCACTCCTCCCTCCAGGTCTTTAAAACAGCTGTTCACCACCATCTCCTATCTTCTCCCATCCAAAACCTTAATCTTTTCTACCCCTGTTAATTCACCTCAGATCCACTTTTTTTAAATACCGATTTCTTTCCTGGAAGTCCTAGCAGTGTCCATGTGTTTTATACCTCTCCCACCTACACCCCTCCCCCCCCCCCTTCCCATGCCTCCTCCACCCAAGACTTCTGCCACCCACAGATCTCCCGATGTCCCTGTTCTCTACTGTTGTATTTGCGTGCTTCCCCCTCTCTCCACATCTTGTCTCCCGCTCCCTTTATCATATTGTTACAGATCTCGGACGTCGGCGCTCCCCTTATCAAGGGGGGGGGGGGGGGTTAATCCCCTTGTCTTTTTATCTAGCCGACCCAAGTCCTTAGAAGTTATAACGTTCCTTCCGGTCGGTGGTAACTAGGGTTGTTGGTCGAGTCTTAGTCCAATTACCTAAGTACTACCACCGGCCGTAAAGCAAGGAGATAACTCCCGCTCGAACCATGGATATGATGGAAAATGTTGAGCGGATAGCAATCCGCGATCCGAGCCGTTAACAAAATGACTAAACCCGATTCTGAGCGGTTCCTAATCGTGCCACATTTACCCAATTAGAGTAAAGACGAATGTGATCGGACAAGAGGAAACCAGAAAATAGGAAGAACAAAGATTGATTGATTAACAATGTACAAAGAAAGAAGAAGGGGAAACGAAAGGAATATACAAGACCGGAAGAGGAAGAAGCAGCACACAGGGCAGTCTTAAAACAGCCTTATCGTTAATACCCAGGACAACGGGCCCGTCTCAGAAACTCACACGGAGATTGTAGATGGTAGGGCGGAACGTCCGGCGATGGGGTCCAGGCTCCGGTCGGCTCCTGTCCAGGCTCCAGTCCAGCGGGCGAAACCCGGCAGGCAGCTCCGCATGTAGGTGAACGCGACCGGACAATTATATAGCGGAGGGAAGCTGGTGTCCTGCGTATGTAATATGTGCACACTTGTGCCAAACGCCCTCTCTCTCTCCTCAATGTCCTCTTTAACAAGCGTGCCCTTCTTCTTCTCAGTTCTTCTCCAAGCCACCCTTCCAACACGTCCTCTTTAACAAACGCCGGCGCATGAGTCTCCTGAAAGGGCTTTACGTTCGTGCTTTTATAACACAAGCAACGATCGCTCCGCGAGCCCAAAAGCCACGCCTGTCGGCGATGTCCCTTCAGCCCTGGTTGGCTGGTGAGGGCTTACCGGCTCTGCCTTTGATGGCTGGATGACGTGGCCACACCTTCTTCTTGGCGTTCCGCCCCCTTTTTCCGGACCTCACCCCGTGACTTCTGGCGGCGTTTGAGCGAGCTCCAGCTCAAAGCAGCGAACGCTGCTAACAAAGGCATGTAACAAATTGGGAGAGCCATAGGGCAGACTGGAGGGTGCGTAATGGCGTCGCTTGGAGAGGGAGGTTGCAAACTGAACGAAATGGGGCCTACTTCTTATTTGATTGACACAACGCAGATTCAACTATTGGAAACACAGCCTTATCTAAAACACATACTAATGAAATAACTTGAATCCTATGGTGGCCTACGTGTTGCTTGTGGACTAACTAGGGGTGCTACCTTTAACCTTTAGTGATGTTGAATTTATTTACACAGGTGAGGGTTCTCAAAACCGCAACACTGCACCCCCCCTTTTTCCAGGCTCGACCCGAGCCGAAACAAAAGGGCTATCTTTTAAATTAATGTGACACTTAGGTGTGGTTACCCTCTACTTTTAACCTCACCCTGAGTGCGACAGTTTTAACACTAAATATGTCCCCCCCTGCTACATTGCGTCATATCTAACTGACTCACGCCCACAATTAACCGAATTACGGATTGGTCTTCAAACTACACATAGAGCCGGTGTGGAGCATTATTTACAAGACACTAATAATTTGATTATTTACAAAACTAGAACCCAGGACCTGTCTTTTGTGGGGAAAAGAGAAGATGTTTTGATAATAGGAAATGCCATTGTCATGCACTGCACCGATACACCATACCCATATATGTACCAATATACACCATAATAAAAAAAATGTTCCAAAAAGCACCATCATGAAAATGCACCAAACATTTCAAAAATAATAAAATGATGAATGATGTCTTCTTGCTTCTCTGCTGGGCCGATGCATCTTGGCTTGATCTTCTTGCTTGATGTTGTTTCAATTAATAAAAAGGGCACACAACGCGTCCGCTTTTTTATTTGTGGCCAGCAGGGCCAACTCAGGTGGTTCACTGCTAGGCATAGATGCCACTTAAAACAGTGGTCCGCAAGCCAGATTTCGCTGGCAACAATGGTCGGTCCCAGCAGAGGGGCCAGGCCACAGAACGTGTGGTCCATAAGTGGTGCCAGGCCACAGAACGTGTGGTCCATATGGTGCATCAGTGCAGGCAGGAGGCAGCAAGGGTGTGGGCGCACAATCCAGGGCACCTGCACACTCCCCCCGGACACAAAAGAACATGATCCATGAGTGGGGAAGGAAGACAAAGCAGATTAGCGGGGCAAGGGCGCAAGGGTACACATAAAAACAATGCAATGCGACATGAGGGGCGCTGGAAAGCGAGCCGAGAAAGCTCGTCCCTAGCCGTACGTCAACCCCCATGTCACCTACTCTACCCTTGCCCTTCCCCGTATTTACACAATTTACAAATTTACAAATTTGTCTCTACCCGTCTTGTCCCCCATATCTCCCCTAAACCAAATTCGTCCCCAATCCCTCCCAAGAAGGAAGGGATGGAATTACCTACAATGTCTCACCCACATCAAGATGCGTCTTACATTCCAAATACTTGCAAAAATCTGGTGTGGAGTTCTATCAACTTGGTGAGTGGATGCGGATGGTGCAAAGAGATTTTCTCCTAACTATCTTCTAAATGACATTAACACTTTAACTCTACCCGGGGTCTTGCCCTGCCAATCCATTGGCCACTTTACACTATGTGGTTCTAACAACCAATTCCCATTGACCATCCCTGTGGTGCTCGCCAATTTGGGGTCTCACTCCCCCTACTTTTCTACGCTGTGCCCTTGCACAATTTCGGGGCTGGGTCGTGTGGCTCCCTTAGCAGGTCCTACTTACCTGCGCATCTCCGCCACTGAACGTCGCCAACTGAGCTTGCCTAGCTCCTTCACCCTAAGCTACCTTGGGGAAGGCCCACCTGGCTCTCTCACCCCACTACTGCCCTCCTTGGCATCGGGCAACCCGGGTCCTTCCCTTGGATCCTCGGGCCCCACTGCGCAGGGCTCTAACCTGGCTCCCAGAGCCTACCTGCGGCCTCACCTGGCCGACAGACTACCAGTCGCGGAGTGCTCAACCAACCATACACACTAACAGGCCACACGTCCAGCCATTCCACACACTGATGCACCCAACAAAACACTCCATTGCTACTACACGCACCACAGATGTCAATATCCAACAAATTTACCTACTCCCTCTACCTACTTTTAAACTACCCTGCCCGGGTATTCGTGAAGGGGTCCATCCTTCCCCCCTCCACTCCTTCACACCATGCACTCCACACTACTCATTCCACACTCCACTCACTCCACACCATTTATTCCACACACCTGTTTCCATACACCCCAAATCTCCACTTGCATCCCATGCAAGTCATTCACTCAACACACAATGACACACATCCTCAATACTCTGCTCATACACGTTCATACACACACACACACACACACACACACAAACACACACACACACACACACACACACACACACACACGCACGCACGCACACACACACACACACACACACCTCTCACGAGCATTGCCTCATGCACTCAAATTTTCCCACGCTCAATTCCTCATTTCAACATGCTCACCAGCAAAACACTCATTCAATTCCTTATTTAATAAACTACACTCCATACACACAGCATCATTTAAACTAACTACTCCCTTCTAATACTAGTGCTCCCCATCATCCCTTATACTAAGCACTCCCTCATCATTATCATCCAACTACTCTACTCTACGTCCCCACTACTTGTACAATTGTCCACACACCTGTTTCCATACACCCCAAATCTCCACTTGCATCCCATGCAAGTCATTCACTCAACACACAATGACACACATCCTCAATACTCTGCTCATACACTTTCACACACACACACACACACACACACACACACACACACACACACACACACACACACACACACACAAACACACACGCACACACACACACACACACACACACACACACACACACACCTCTCACGAGCATTGCCTCATGCACTCAAATTTTCCCACGCTCAATTCCTCATTTCAACATGCTCACCAGCAAAACACTCATTCAATTCCTTATTTAATAAACTACACTCCATACACACAGCATCATTTAAACTAACTACTCCCTTCTAATACTAGTGCTCCCCATCATCCCTTATACTAAGCACTCCCTCATCATTATCATCCAACTACTCTACTCTACGTCCCCACTACTTGTACAATTGTCCCTACTTACATCTCAGTCTCCTAAAGTCATTTCTAGATCCTAACGATTATCCAAGCCCTCCCTGGCTAGTTTGCACTGTCAAAAGCCCATAAATCCTCTAGCTTCTTTGCCCCAAATGATGTGAATGGTACAACTACCATCCATCACTATCACTACTACCATTAGTCCACTATACTCAAGCCTCTCGTGCGGGAATACATTTTCACGGCTCGGCTTCGAAAAACCGAGCAGTGTATACGGATGGTCAGTCTCCTGTAGGTTGGGTCCGTCCGGCATTTTCGATTCTGGGGAGGAGGCATACTCGGGCCGAGGTTCCAAGGTCCATCCCGGTGGGGAACCTTTCGGTCTCCGGCCCGATGACCCAACCTCCCCTGGTCAGAGCACCGTGCCCGCCAGGGGGCGAACGTCCGACCCGGCCTTTCTCCGCCGGAATCATGCCGCTTGCCGCTACGATGCGGCACAGACCATACAGGGCGGAGCCTGGCCCGAATCGTGCATGGTGCTCCTTGCAAAAGCACCGCGGCAACAATCCCCGCCAGCCCCCGCAGCACCCAAAACGCACCACGCCCCGAGAGCTCGCGTCGGCTGTACGTCGGCCTAACCGCTGCCCCGGTCAGCGTCGATGCTCGAATCGCATTTTCACACCCGCGTTCCTTTCTTCACTCACAGAACGCGGCGCTCCAACGCCTCTCATACAACTCACACATTTCGTTAATTCCACCACCGCACTCGCTCGTGCATACCACCCAGGCGCACTCATTCTCCTCGCACACTCTGTTACACACCTTCCTTCCACGCACTCCTCCCGTGCACTCTCCCCCGTTACGTACTCCGTAACCACCACGGGTGTGCACTCTTGCATCCACCCACTCAGCGCACACCTACCCATGGGTGTGCAATCCCTCATCGCACACCCAATCACGCGCTCCGGTGTGCACTCCCGCACACGCTCCTCATCCATCCCAGGTGTGCATTCTCGCACACTCTCTCCAACCAAATCACACTCTGTGTCACACTCACTCTTCGGCACACACTTTTTCCTCACACTCACGCCATTTCCATTCACACAGCGCACCACGGACCTTCTACGAGCGCCTGGGTTACACCGGGATTCCAAGCGCGTGAAAAATCATTTCGCGTCAAACCTCTTCATGCCATACACCACCCTACTCACCTTGGTGCTTCCTCTTCTTCGCTCCTCCACCACCTGCAAACTTTCCATTTGGTTATGCAGCATGACATCACGATGTGAATCCAAACTTTGCATGCATTCCATCACTTTCTCTGATTTAATTCCTTTCCCTGCCATCTCTCCAATTTCAATTTCGACTATAAATTATTTCATTTTCTTTCTCCTCGACGACCGCTGGTGCATATGAATTTGCCCTGTCCACTTCAGCGGTCGTCGGATTTTTCACACCCCGTGTCGCTATTTCTATCCCGGTCCAGTTAACTGTGCCTTGCTCCAGCACGCTCTTCCCGCATTCCTCCAGCTGCGCTACCTCCTCGCGTACCCCCGCAACCTTTCCGCTTGATCTGCGGTCTCTGTCTTTCCCCATCTGTTTTATCTCATACCTGGCTTCCTCCCTCGCCAACCCCTCGTTAATTTATCGGGCTTGGCCATTTACGTCCTCCAACTGGCCCACTAATTTGTTTTCGAATCCTCCCAATTTACTTTCTAACCCCGCAATTTGACACTCCCAATTGCTCCCCCATTCTGTTTTCCATTCCCTCACTATCGGCCCTCATTTCTCCCATCTCCTTCCTCAGTCCCCCAATTTGGCTTCCCAATTGCTCCCTGTTCTTTTCCATCTCCTTACTCAATCCCCCAATTTGCTCCTGCGTTTTGTCCACCCCCAATTGTATGGCTGCCTGCAGCTGCGCAATGAGGGCTTGCAGATCCATCCCTCCCACTTGCGCAGCGGGCGCGGCCCTCGTCGCCATGTGTGAGGTGCCGCCATTTTGTGCGCCTGCAACCCCCACTACCGCACCCTCATTCCTTTCCTCCTCCATCTCTCCCAATTGCTCTTCCCTGGGGTCCTGGGTTATTTCTAACCCCTTTTCTACCTCCTCATTTACCCCCACCGGCATCCGATCGCCTTGGTTATCCATGGCACGATTTAAAATTTAGATGTTAAATAAAATTTCGGCCGATCGAAATTTAGACAAAAATTTTCAGATATATAAAAAATTTGGTTTGGGTCCAAATCCCACTCCTGACACCAGTTGTTACGGATCTCGGACGTTGGCGCTCCCCTTATCAAGGGGGGGTTGATCCCCTTGTCTTTTTATCTGGCCGACCCGAGTCCTTAGAAGTTATAACGTTCCTTCCGGTCGGTGGTAAGTAGGGTTGTTGGTCGAGTCTTAGTCCAATTACCGAAGTACTACCACCGGCCGTAAAGCAAAGAGATAACTCCCGCTCGAACCACGGATATGATGGAAAATGCCGAGCGGATAGCAATCCGTGATCCGAGCCGTTAACAAAGCGACTAAACCCGATTCTGAGCGGTTCCTAATCGTGCCACGTTTACCCAATTAGAGAAAAGACGAATGCGATCGGACAAGAGGAAACCAGAAAATAGGAAGAACAAAGATTGATTTATTAACAATGCACAAAGAAAGAAGAAGAGGAAATGAAAGGAATATACAAGATAGGAAGAGGAAGAAGCAGCACACAGGGCAGTCTTAAAACAGTCTTATCCTTAGTACCCAGGACAACGGGCCCGTCTCAGACACTCATACGGGGATTGTAGATGGTAGGGCGGAAGGTCCGGCGATGGGGTCCAGGCTCCGGTCGGCTCCAGTCCAGGCTCCGGTCCAGCAGGCAAAACCCGGCAGGCAGCTCCGTGTGTAGTTGAATGCGACCGGACAATTATATAGCGGGGGGAAGCTGGTGTCCTGCGTATGTAATATGTGCTCACTTGTGCCAAACGCCCTCTCTCTCCCAAATGTCCTCTTTAACAAGCGCGGCCTTCTTCTTCTCAGTTATTCTCCAAGCCACCCTTCCAACACGTCCTCTTTAACAAACGCCGGCGCATTAGTCTCCTGAAAGGGCTTTACGTTCGTGCTTTTATAACGCAAGCAACGATCGCTCTGCAGGCCCAAAAGCCACGCCTGTCGGCGATGTCCCTTCAGCCCTGGTTGGCTGGTGAGGGCTTACCTGCTCCACCTTTGACGGCTGGATGACGTGGCCACACCTTCTTCTTGGCGTTCCGCCCCATTTTTCCGGGCCTCACCACGTGGCTTATGGCGGCGTTTGAGCGAGCTCCAGCTCAAGGCAGCGAACGCTGCTAACAAAGGCGCGTAACAAATTGGGAGAGCCATAGGGCAGACTGGAGTGCGCGTAATGGCGTCGCTTGGAGAGGGAGGTTGCAAACTGAACGGAATGGGGCCTACTTCTTATTTGATTGACACAACGCAGATTCAACTATTGGAAACACGGCCTTATCTAAAACACATACTAATGAAATAACTGGAATTGTATGGTGGCCTACGTGTTGCTTTCGGACTAACTAGGGGTGCTACCTTTAACCTTTAATGATGTTGAATTTATTGGCGCTGAGGAAGCGCCTCTAGCGATTGACTTCCAGCCAGTGTAACGCTAATTCCTGTCACAGGAATTCTGAGATCATATAAGTGGGCGTGGCAGTTCCTGATTGGTTCGTGTTGGGGAACGCCTTCTCGCTGCCGACGTGACGTAAATTCGCGCACGCGCACTGGTGAAGCTTACTCGATCTTACTCGATCCCATATTACATGTACTTTCATTGCATACAAATTATACTTCCTCCTAGAAATTCCATGCCAGAACCTCAGCGCAATCCAAGAGGATTCACTTGTTTATAGTGTAGCAGCATAGCAAACCTGTTGTGCATTTTGTGATACAAGCACCAAATTTGGCACAAATGTACATTAATATGTTGC
>NC_136263.1:15806975-15809475 GCF_964187855.1 Myxine glutinosa
CAAATATTCAAAAGAATTGTGCATTTTGTGATACAAGCACCAAATTTGGCACAAATGTACATTAATATGTTGCGAACATTGTGTGGTCAGCAATGAAGACGAGAGTCTGAATTACATGTATGCAAAAGACCTTGTGAACCAGTGAAGCAAATACACGGGTAAGCTATGAATTAAATCTAGGGCATGATATAATTTCCATGATGTTTACCTCTACACTCAATGGTGGAAGGAGGTAATGTTTTGATCCCAGCTTGTCTGTATGTCTGTTTGTCTGTTAGTCCACAAAATTCCAGACAAAGCTTGTAGTAGTGGTAGTTGTAGTGGTAGTGGTAGTGGTGATAACAGAAATTGTTATATAGAACTGAACTTATATTATTATTATATGCAGAAAATAACTTCATTTCTATATGCCCTGCAGTGGACAGGTTAATTGGTTTATGCACTGAAGGGGTCACCCTGGTGTGCACTGCTGTGTTCTGCCTCACTGAGTTGTTCAGGTATGATGTACTCAGCACAAGCTTCCGGTCGGCCCGGAGGTGGGGGTGCGGGGCCTGTCACGGAACGTCAAAACAAACGGCCTGCCGGGGCCGCCCAAAAGTCGGGCGTGAGGGGCGCGTCCACTAATGGAACGCCTCTCGCTTCCCAGATCGAGGGCCACGTGGTCAGGAGAACCTCGTCCCTTCCGGTCACACTTTGCCTATCGGCCGGCCTCGAAGACCGAAATTGTGACGGTGTCACCCGAAAAATTTGAAATTACGAAATTTGAAAAAAATGTGAAAAAAAAAATTACGGAATTTCAAGTGGCCCATATCTGAGAAATGTTCGCAACATATTAATGTACATTTGTGTCAAATTTGGTGCTTGTATCACAAAATGCACAATTCTTTTTGAATATTTGGGCTAAGCCGCCCCACTATTACACAAGTGAGGTGTTCTCAAAACCGCAACAATATGTTTGTCTCAATTTGTTTGTTTTTTTGTGATTAATGTTAGCTCTTACACGAGCCTTGATCTTGTATACAAAAAAATATTAAAAATCTGGATTGTATGATTGTAGATCATGTCCCTGACTCCAATGTAGTAAAGTAATCAGCTTTACTGTAAGTGTCTGTGCATGTGGACATAATCATACTAAAATATGCAACTTGGTGTCTGTCTGTCTGTCTGTCTGTCTGTCTGTCTGTGCGCGCAACATTCGGTCATTACTTATCCAATCTCAACCAAACTTGACAGAGCGACTAAGGGTGACATGATGAAGGTTTGCAGTGACTTATTAGACCACCTCCCCCCCCCCCCCCTCTGCCCTCCGCAAGGAGATTCTCCTCTTTGAGCGAATTCCTTGTTAAGGTGTATATCCATGTTAAGATAGCTTTATTTTTGGCGTTTTTCCAAAGCTGTTTCTAATAACAGAAGTAATCTTATTGTAATAGAGCAAACGTATATGGTTATGTATGTTTGTATGTTTGTATATTTGTAGCCAAAACGTCTTCTTCATCTTCAAATTAAATGAACCATGAACTTAATTACGTACTGTTGCAATATAACGTTTGAAATATAACGTTTGACCCTTTAGACTGCTGAGATCCCTCAGACCTTTGACGACCCTTTATGTCCCCCAAGACCCTTCAGACCACCAAGACCCCTAAAGACCCAAAATACCCTTAAAGACTCCAAAGACACAAAATACCTCGAAAATCCAAATGACCTTTAAATACCTTTAAAGACCCAAAAGACCCCAAATACCAGGAAAAAGACCCAAAATACCCTTAAAGACCCAAAAGACCCCTAAAGACCCCAACGACATAAAATACCATGAAAAACCCAGAGGATTCTAAAGACATGATGAGATAGATGTTGTGATGATGATGTTATGTTATGTTATGTTATGTTATGATGATGTTATGTTATGCATCATTTGAGAGAAAGTCAGTGTTATAATTCCAATATCAAAGTAGTACAGCATTCATTCCTTCGTGATGTTAATAATCCTATGGTCACTTTTAAAAACAATAGGTCATTGCGTGCTTGGACCTTGGCCAAATTCCAGCATCCTGATTTCCAACAAAGTTTACTGCATCTTAATCTACAGGTCTCAGAGCACAGAGACATGTCCAGTTAATAAGACCTCCATCCACACTATTCTATTCTCACAAACGCAGAATTGACCGAGATTCACAATAAATTACTAAGTTAATTGTGTCATTACTGGGTGGGACTGTGCTGTTGATGCAATGGCCCTGTAGATTTTGGCAGACGTTTGCAATTTTGCCGGGTACCAACACACAGTGACATACTATTGAATTTAGAAAGACTGCGAAACCTTTAATAACGTCCAGCAGCGGATGACAGCCACGCTCATTTTTTTTTTATTGTATACAAGATCGAGGCTCGTGTAAGAGCTAACATTGATCACAAAAAGACAAACTGACACATATAATAAAAACATATGATAAAGGGAGCGGGAGACAAGATGGAGAGCAGGGACATCGGGAGATCTGTG